>NW_023459395.1:0-60265 GCF_013731165.1 Rhagoletis pomonella | reverse complement strand
AAATATAGTCGTAGGTACAGAAGGTTTGTATATAGACCAAAAATTTAAAGCAATGTAAAGAATGTAATGCATAAGGTATGAGTTTTGTTCTAAAATTGGTTACAATGTCATGCAGTAGCGGACAATGGGTATGATTAACGATTTACTGATATGTAGGCACTTAGTCAACAAATTTTCATGTGCGGCGCACTGAGTTCTGTTTTGGGAAAAAATGGACAAAATCGAATATCTCCCGATCCAAACTAGATAGAGACACGAACTAAACGGCATTATAAAATACTGGTGAATACGGGAAAATTATTCAGATTCTTCAAAAACAGTTTCTCGACCTAGAATTCCAAGATCAAAGTTCAACTAAAAAAAAAATTATATATAAAAGCAAATATCTAGCGATCGAAAATTAATAGAGACCTAAATGAAATAGTATTTTAAACTCCAAGTATTGCTGAAAAGAGCCAAACTGTTCGATTCGTCAAAAACAAATTCCTTATAGTGAATTCCGAGGTCAATGGTCAACTAAAAAAAAAATTTTTCTGATTTAAACATACCTAAATGTTTTTTTAACCCTCGTCCGGGCGCATATTCTTACAACGCTAACCGGGCGCAAAGGTACAATTGTACCTTCATATAGTTTTGATATGAATTTTTACTGGGAGTTTATTTTTTTTATAAAAACTGATAACATTTAACCATTACACGTTATTTTGAACATGTTTAGAAATTTTTTGTTATGACAATTGTTTAAAAAAAAAGTAAAAATAGAAACACAGTAGCCTGCATAAAATGCACTCCGAAAAATACACGAGTACACCACAACAATATGTACCCTCCATACATACATATGTATGTACTCAATATTTTTCATACTGGTGTGCCATATACACTGCAACCAGGGCTACCAACTTGGCTCAAACCGTGCCATTTTTGGCAATATTTTACATCAAATGGCACTTAATTTTTCAATTTGGCACAAAGTGCCAAAATGGCACTTTTGAAAAATAGCAATATTTCAAAATATTTTTGTGAAATACTTTGGGTGTACTTCTTTTTCTCAATTAAAATTTTCTAATGTCTAAAGGTTAGTCAACTGGTTCATTTTATTATGGCATTGCACTTTTGTTTTAGAAATGTGGTTCTTTTTAGCTACATGGGAAGCGTTATAAAGGATAGCACCTTTTTTGGCACTTTTATTTTTCTATTTGGAACATTTTTGCACTTTTTTATCCTTAATATGGCACCAAATAGCTAAGGATAGTTGGTAGCCCTGACCGGAACAAAAATAATACGATGTTTATTTGGTTCAGTTTATATTTGCTGCTACTTGCGATCACAATTCTGGTTTAGCATCCTACATAATCTACAAAAATCATAACCCCCGGTTTCAGGGAAAAAATCAATGTCGAAAGTTTCTAAAAGATCTCTCCAATCAGCTATGCTTGCCTTCAGTTGAATCTCGAAGTGCAAATCGAATGATGATGAGAAGCCATTTCCTTCGAAGTGCAATAGAAATGGTACTTGGCCGTCGCGTTGTGGCATCTACAGCAGCTGTCCTTCAATTACCTCATGGTAGCCGCGGAGCCTCCCCTATCACTGGACGTTGCTATATCTGTCGGAACTCAAATAGGAAACAACGCAAAACTCGAATGCTTTGCATATCTTGTGCTTATCCAATTTGTGATGAACATTCAGTTTCAAAAACAACGTGTATTTCTTGCGAAGAAACTCTCTAAAAATGTCAAAATGTATATTATAAATCGTTGTTCCTAAATTGAATTGTCTCGCTTGTTACTTTTTATATAGTTTATTATCGCTTCTTATATGAATTAGCTCCGTTTGTGTTTCTTTTTTTTATAAAAAAAAATTATATATAATTAAAAATAATAATAATCTTCTTTTTTCTTCACACCAGATATATGAAGGTACAATTGTACCTATGCGCTCTGACGTGGGTGTAAATTGAACACGGCCCTCTATTTCAGAAAATAGTGGCCCATTTTGTTTTAAATTAAGGGAACATGTGGCGCAACAAAAATGTAGAGATGTCATGAAGATCCAGCCCTCTAAGTTTTCTGGAAAAAAAGTTATTGTAATTTAAAAACGCAAAAGTTACAATTGTACCTAGTCGCACGGACGAGGGTTAAATCGTTTTATGCGATATAAATACACATAAATGCACATATGTATGTGTGGTGGGTCATATCTATATATTTTTAGATACACAATATCACTTGTATATATAATGAAAATTCGTCCTTGTATGTATAGATATGTATATGCACATACAAACATTTGTGTTTTTTTTTTTTTTTTTTTAGAGGTGGCACAAAGCATTGAAAGCCGAAAAGTATGGGACTTGCCTTTCGGCTCACCGCACTAAAAACCCACCCCTGCTCCGTTTCCCTCCCACCGTGGAACTACCGTAAGGTATTACTTCGCGGAGGGGGAGCGGCCTATTGCCAATCTATGAAATTCTGCGGAGTTGTTCCGCTCGACGCAATTTAGATGAAATTGTTCTTGCCAAATTGCAAACAACGGACCAGTTATCTTTTGACTCAAGCATAGTATCCACAAGGTTATGAACCGTAAGTGGCCTCCCCACCTTCCTGCTCGAGTCATCCCTTTCGATTGCAAACGAAAAAGCAGTGTTCAGCGTCTTCAATAATATCCTTTGCACAGAAGGTGCAGAAGGGATCGTCTTCGTGCTTAAATCGGTATAAATATGATTTAAAGCACCCATGCCCTGTCAATATTTGGGTCAAATGGAAGTCCATTTCCCCATGTTCCCTACTTACCCCTCTTGATATCGAGGGTATGAGGCGGTGCGTCCAACGACCGCTGGCTGCGCGGTCCCACCTCGTTTGCCATTGCTGCAATCACCTCTGTGTCACTTCTTCGCGTCTCGTTCGGTTTATAGGCCTGGGGCCTGTCACTTCCACTAGAATGTCAATGGGGCAGAGTCCTGCCACCACTAGTGCTGCTTCTTCGGACGTAGTTTGCAATGCACTGCATACTTTGATAGCGCAAAATCTGTGCAAAGACCTTGCTTCTCGTACATATGACGTCTTGCTGAACGCTTCATACCAGATTTGTGCACCATAGAGCAGCATACTGCGCACGACAGTTGCGCATAGTTGCCTACGCTGTTGTTTCGGGCCTCCTACGTTCAGCATAACCCTTGTTAGTGCCCCTGCCACCTTTTCGGCTTTCTCGACAGCATAATCAATGTGCGTCTTGAAGGTAAGCCTCGCATCAAACATTATGCCTAGGTATTTTAGGGCCGCCTTTGACGTAATTTCTTGTCGACCAACCTTTATAGTCGCCACTTCTCTGACTTTTCTACTGCTTACTAGAACTGTCTCGGTTTTTTGGTGCGCAAGTTCCAGTCCTGTTTGGGCCAGCCATGCTTGGATCTGGACGATTGAACCTTTTGCTGCGATAATTATTTCTTTTAGATGCTTCGCTACCACCACTAGCGCTATGTCGTCAGCAAATCCGACAATTTTCACTCGTTCTGGCAAGGATAGTCGGAGTACACCATCGTACATGATATTCCAAAGTATTGGACCCAGAACCGAACCCTGTGGTACTCCAGCCGAGACTTTATGTTCTTTGACACCGTTCTCCGTATTGTACAGTAGCACTCTATTTGCTAGGTAGTTGTCTACAATCTTGCGAAGGTATGCGGGTACCTCGAATCTGCGTAGAGCAGCGTTTATGTGTTTCCAACTTGCTGTGTTGAACGCATTTTTTACATCGAGGGTGACAAGCAGGCAGTACTCCTTTGCTCCTCCCTTCCACCTTTCGCCACTGATTGCATCTTCCGCCAACTGCTTTACTAAACTGGCTGCATCTACTGTTGACCGCCCTTTCTGAAGCCGAACTGTGTCTCTGAGAGGCCTCCCTTTTCCTCGATTGCTTCTATGCGTCTATCGCTGATTATGCGTTCGAACAACTTGCCCGTCGTATCCAACATGCATATAGGACGATATGCTGAGGGATCTTCTGGTGGCTTCCCAGTTTTCGGCAATAGAACTAGCCGCTGGCGCTTCCATGCATAAGGAAATACTCCTTCTTTAAAGCATTCGTTAAAACTATCGACGAACACTTTAGGGTTCGCAGCTACAGCAAGCTTGAGGACACGATTTGGAATTGCATCCGGTCCTGGTGATTTTTTATCTTTAAATCGCTTGGCCGCAAGAAGTACTTCTTCCGTGCTCACCATGGGAAACTCGAACATCGTAGCAGGAAAGATTTCTCTCGCAAAACTTGGTTGCATTGGGAATAACGCCTTTATTATCGTCTCCAGCTTATTTGGGCATAATACCTGTGGTCGAACCGACGCCTTCAGCCTTTTCGTCACAACTTTATATGCTAAGCCCCAGGGGTCATTTTGGACGCTATCACTTTCGCTTGCCTAGCTTAATGGCTTGTTTAAGCTCCTTGCGTTTAGCTCTGTATATAGCATGTTCGCCGGTAAAGCTTTCAGACCTTCTGGCACGCTGGTAGTTTCTTCTCGCTCTGTTGCATTGCAGTCGCAAGTCCGCTATTTGCTCATTCCACCAATAAACTGGCGCACGTCGGCTGGTCGGGTATTTTTTCTTCATCGAAGCGTCGCACGCTTGAGTGATTTTGGCCATGAGGTAGTTCGTCATGTTACTAGCTCCGTAGGGTAACGAAATTCCAGACATCATGGCTACTAGCGCCTCTTCGTCTAGAGAGTTGACCTTCCAACCTGTTGTTGCTCTTGCACTGACTTTTCTGCTCTCTCTCTCCTCCTGTATCGAGAAAATGATAGCCATGTGGTCGCTATGAGTGTATTCGTCGCTAACCTCCCAAGACGTGTGTCGAAACAGCCTGCTGCTGATAAATGTGAGGTCAATAATGGACCCCACCCCATCCTTGCTGAATGTAAATTTGGTACCCGAGTTGCATAATGCTACATCCAGAGACGATAGTGCTGCAAGAAGAGCTCTTCCTCTGGCGTTAGTTCGTCGGCTTCCCCATTGCAAGGCCCAAGCATTGAAGTCGCCGGCTATTAATACGGGTGATCTAGTCCGGGCATCAAAGGTAAGCTTATCCATGACGGCTTCGAATTCATCGAGGGTAAAACTATGCGGTATATAGCAGCTATATACAACTAACCCAGACACTCGAACACATACAAAACCTACGTCTGCCTTGAGTTGTTATATGAAGGGGCGTTATGGCGCAGCTCCACACCGCTGCTCGACCGGCATCGCCCTGGGCCCATAGCTGACAATCCCCCACCTTGTATGGTTCACTTAGTAGCGCTATGTCAACATTGTGGTCAATTACCGTCTGCTCCAATAGCTCTTGTGCAGCTTTGCAGTGGTTCAGGTTAAGCTGCACGACCGTCATGATGTCCGGGATTTTTGTATCGCCTCTATATAGTACGGGCAGTCTTTTCCGCCTGTCCTGTGCCTTACGTCTGGCTTTTTTTTCTGGAGCAGATTACGCACCGTTTCTCCTTCTTACATACGTTGGTTCTATGGCCTATATCACCGCAATTGAAGCACGCCCCTTTCGAATCGTGAATGCTTTTACAGTTTCTTGCCAGGTGGCCAAACTCTAAACATTTGAAACATTGCGTCGGGTGCATTTTTAGTCTTATTCGACAGATTACCCACCCTACCCGAACTTTGCCCACTGCGATCAATTTGCTCGCCATGGCGGCTGGCAGCAGCAGGGTTGCTGTCTTCGTACCGCTGTACGCGCTTCTTAATGACTTGACGGCTTCTACCGAAATTTTTCTGCCAGCGACCTCCCTTTCTAAGGCAGAACAGAGCTCTTGTTTGCTTATTAGCTCGTCTAAGTCCTTAACTTCTACCACGGTTTTTGCGGTCAGGGTCTCTACCGTCGCTTTCTCTCCCAGCGTTTCCTTGACCGCTTGTTGAACCTCCACTGTGTGCGAATCCGTGGGTTTGGCCAATTGGAGGAGTAGGTCCCCATTGCCGGTTTTGCGTACTTTGGTTACCACGTTTTCCAGATGTTTTAGTTGTGGATCGTTTTTTAAACCTCGCAATATTTCTGCATACGAACTTCCGTCACGACTTTTTATTACTATAGCATCCGGCTTTGGCAACTTGGGCTTCGGCTTCGACCTTTTCTTTCCTTCTACTGTCTTCCATTGGGGTTCTTTGCCATCATTCGCCCCATTTGATCGGTTTTTCTCTTCACTTACGTTCGCTGGCGTCATTGCTTTTTCCTGACGTTCTATCGCAGTGCTTGGCTGCTTTCCAGTTTTACTCGGTATACCGCTCCCAGGGATTTTTTGAGGCGTTGTTTGGCAAGCGGCACTCAACACGTTTCGCGGTAGCGCATTCCCTGTTTTGCCATACAGTATGGCCAGCTCGGCAATGATATCCCGCATAGGTTGGTGAATGGACCTTCTTTTGTCGTCTTCCAGCATTTCCACCAACTCCCGTATTTTAACTCCCAGAGTAACCCACGCGTTCGGTTGATCTTCTGCTTGGGCCATACGCGCGCCTGGAGATGATGACCAGGGTCTTGTAGGCGAGCTTGCCAGTCTGGGGCGCTTTCCAAAAGGATTTATGACGTCCCCACTCTCGGTTGCCAATACATCACCACCTCCTGCCTTTTCACCCCCCTTCGTATTTCGCCCCGGTGGAGACGACCTTGCGAGGCTCATAGTTTTACAAACATTTGTGTGTGTTTGTGTGTGCGTGTGTGTGTTTGTGTGTACATGTGTATGTGTGTGTGTGTGTGTGTGTGTGTAGTAACCCTGCAGAAAAAAATTACCAATTGATAAAAAATAACCCACTTGTAGTTAGCTTTTTTGCGGGATTTCTATAAAATATATAACTTGTAGTTAGCTACAAAAAGCTTACTTGAAACTAGTTGACAAGTAATGCAGGAGTGATGAAGGAGATTGTTTTCTTTAAACGCGTTTCTGTGTATATATCATGCACTTCGCAAATACTTTTTCGAATTGAGTACAAATAAAAGGAAGATCGAAATTTCATATTATCATTTTGAAGTTATGTCTGACGGAGTTCGAATATGGGACCAACTACAGCAGAATATGGAAACAAATATGAAATGTAATAAAATAAAGTAAATAAAAAAAAATAAAAAATATGTTGTTTTTCCTATTGATATTTTCTGTCTAAATGTAGTTAGTTACAAGTTAGTTACATCAAATGCAGAGGTAACCACCCTTGGCTACATCTAATGCAGAGGTAAACCCCCCTTAACTATTTCGCGGCCATCGCCATAGAAATATAGTTAGCTTTCGTCAAAGAAAATATACAGATAATAAGTGACTTTTACCTCCTTCCTAATCAACTTAATGTTAGCTTATAGTTAGATACATTTACTGCAGGGAATTTAGTGACTATCTACATACATAACGTTAATATAGGGGATTATCTTAATCAACAATATATTTCTATGCTTCCGTTTTCAACACCATCAGCATCATGGTTTGTAGTAGCTCTGTAAAACATAAATCAATTCATAAACTACAATAACATGAATTCTGCGTGAATTTGATAAGATTTAAATATATTACCTCATGAAAATTCCTTGAATTTCTTCTGGAACATTTATAGTTTCTTTTCGGAATTTCAAACGATTTTCTAGGTATAACAGTGATATTTTAGGATCCGACAAGTAAATAGCTCGATTAAATACATCTAAAATTCTATGCTATAAAACAACATAACATATAATTTTTATATTAAATATTTTACTAATATTTTGCCAACAATATACAAATGTCCTTTTCGTTCTTAGTTATTGTTTATACAAAATATTATTTAAATAAAAATATTTATTATACAAATAAATAATTACTTGTACTTTTAGTTTTACCTGCCAATAATTTAATAGGAGGTTGATTCAGTTAGTTAGTTATGCTTTACAAAATTCTGATAAAATACTTTAACACTATTTTTAATTCTGAAGTAAATTCTTTGTTTCTTAAATTTTTTGAAGTTAGCTCACTTAACATGATTGTTTTCAGTTAAGTATCAGTAGTCAGTAGACAGCATAGAATTTTAGATGTATTCGATCGAGCTATTTACTTGTCGGATCCTAAAATATCACCGTTATACCTAGAAAATCGTTTGAAATTCTGTAAAGAAAGTATAAATGTTCCAGTAGAAATTGAAGGAATTTTTCATGAGGTAATATATTTAAATCTTATGAAATTCACGCAGAATTCATATTATTGTAGTTCATGAATTGATTTATGTTTTAAATAGCTACTACAAACCATGATGCTGATGGTGTTGAAAACGGAAGCATAGAAATATATTGTTGATTAAGATAATCCCCTATATTAACATTATGTATGTAGATAGTCACTAAATTACTACACACACATACACACATACACACTTACACACAAACATACTTACCTAATTCGCCGCAACCAACGCCCAAACGCAGCCGTGTTACAACTACATCTCCAAAAGAACTAATTGGTCGGAAGCTACAACAACAACCGCTGCAGATTAACAACGAGGGAATAACAAAAACCCAAGGTAGGGCACCGCCTACAGATCAAAGCGCGGCAACAGGCCCAGCATCCAGCCAATCGGAGGAGCAGTGGACTGAAGTAAAGATGCGTAAAGCTAAAGCTAAGACTAAGCCAACCAAGCCGGATGAGAGCATAGTAAAGAAGGCTGGTGAACAATCGTATGCCGACATATTAAAGAAAATAAAGCCGCAACCTGAACTGAAAGAACTTAGTGCTAATGTCAAGAACATCCGAAAGATGGCCAAAAATGAGTTGCTGTTTGAGCTGAAAAAACAAGACGACCCTGCTACCCAGAAATTTAAAACTGCGGTTGAGCATATACTTGGGGAAACTGTAAGAGCGCAGAGGACCGATCCGCCCTATGTTTTAGATGTGGAGGAAAGGATCACAAGGCTAGAGACTGTAAAAATTCACCATCTTGATTCCCCTGTGCCAAAGCTGGTGAAAGTAGTACAAGACACGCGACCGGTAGTCGTATGTGCGCCGTCTTCCAAAGAGCAAGAGGAAAACAACAGCGCCAATGAAATTTCTGCAGTTGAACCTTAATCACTGTCAAGCAGCGCAAGATCTGCTCAACCAAACCGTATACGAACTTGGTATCGATATTGCGATCCTTAGCGAACAATATAAGAATAAAGGCGAAGCATCTTGGGCTAGCAACACAACCAGTAGGTGCGCGATATGGAGCTGCGGAGCTCCCCCTAAGCACCTTGTCCCAATCGCATCCACAAACGGCTATGTATGCGTTAAAATATACAGCATTTATGTTTATAGCTGCTACATACCACCCAGTGCGGACTTAGAAAGTTTCACCACCATCGTTGATCAATTAGTCAACGACGCTAAGATGAGGAGTGCAGTGCTTATAGCAGGCGATTTTAACGCATGGGCGGTAGAATGGGGAAGCCGAAGGACTAATTCGAAAGGAAGAGAGCTTCTCAACTCACTGGCAGCCCTAAATGTCATACTTCTGAATAGCGGAAATGGAGATACTTTCTCCAGGAACGGAACAGGATCAGTCATCGACCTGTCCTTTATAAGTGGAGGACTAAGCAGAACTACAAACTGGTACATAAGCAATGCTTACACGCAAAGCGATCACAAGGCCATAATCATAAGCATTGAAAACCAGAGCCGCAACAACACCGCTGCAAGTCACTGCCACGGGTGGAAAACAAAAAGCTTCGACGAGCTGTTCGAAATAGTCTTCGGTGAAGTAAAAATAACCTCCACCGTCCAGAAATCGCCGAAAGAACTGATGAAAGCACTCAAAAGCGCATGCGATATTTCGATGGCGAGAAGGAAACGACACAATACACGCAAACCCGCTTATTGGTGGAATGGTGAAATTGACGATCTGCGAGTATAATGCAACCGGGGCAGAAGAGTGTGTCAGCGTGTTCGCGCACGCAACGAAGCAAATGCCGTTGAGCCTAGGCTGGTCTATAAAGAAAAGCGAAAGCTCTTAAAAAACGCAATACGCGACAGCAAGCGCAATTTTCAGCAAGAAAATTCAGAAGATATTAGCAATAACCCGTGGGGACCCGCCTACAGGATAGTCATGAAAAAGCTAAAACGCACAACACAACCAACATGCCCTGTTATGCTGGCTCAAATCGTACAGGTCCTCTTTCCCGCTCATCCCGATTTCGTAAGGCCAACGCCCCGTGCTTTCACTGCTATCCCTTGCATAACCATTGAGGAGATCCTGAGAACTGGCAGAAACATACCTCTCAACAAAGCTCCAGGGCCCGATGGTATCCCGAATATAGCCCTAAAAAAAGCCATTGAGACAAAGCCGTTTGCCAGCGCTTTCAATACGTTCCTTCAAGAGGGCATATTCCCGAACATCTGGAAACAGCAGCAACTGGTCCTTATACCGAAAAAATCAAATCCATCGGCACCTTCTGATTACAGGCCACTGTGTATGCTCGACTCCACGGGGAAGCTATTCGAGCAGATAATTAAAAACCGCTTAGAAACTCATGTAGATAGATATCTATCAGAGAACCAGTTTGGCTTTAGAAAAAAGCGCTCTACGACTGATGCGATCGAACTGGCAAAGTCCATAGCGGAAAAAGCGATTGAAGGCAAACGTTGGCTAGGAGGTACAAAAGAATACTGCCTGATTGTTACGCTAGACGTAAAAAATGCATTTAATAGCGCTTCTTGGAAGGAAATTCTTCACGCATTACGAGCCCTAGAGGTCCCATTATACCTGCAAGCCATTCTGGGGAGCTACCTCAGTAACCGTACCTTCAGATACAGTAGTGACAATGGGCCTAAGGATTATGCACCCACGGCCGTAGTACCACAGGGATCGGTGCTTGGACCTTTACTGTGGAACATCATGTATGATGGAATCCTACGCCTATCCACCCCAGATGGCGCCACCTTGGTTGGATTTGCAGACGATGTCTCAATCGTGGTCACCGGGAAAACAATAGCAGAAGTAGTGGCCATTGCGGAGAAGTCAATCAGTGCGGCTCAAGAATGGCTATGTGCGAGATTCCTCACACTTGCAACGCACAAAACAGAAGCAGTTCTTATAAGCAGCCGCAAAACAGTGGAAGGTGTAACACTAACTGTTGGAGGGAGTGTAATCTCATCA
This sequence comes from Rhagoletis pomonella, assembly GCF_013731165.1. NCBI lineage: Eukaryota > Metazoa > Arthropoda > Insecta > Diptera > Tephritidae > Rhagoletis > Rhagoletis pomonella. The sequence continues at coordinate 49,130 of NW_023459395.1, read as the reverse complement.
AAGAACTACCTAAAATACCTTGGGTATTGATAGACCGTCGTTTATGCTTCCGAGATCATCTAAACTACGTCAACGAGAAGGCGGCGAGGGTGACGTCATCTTTGTCCAGACTGATGGCAAACATTGGGGGACCTAAGCAGCAGTCTAGACTAGTACTAGCAGGGGTAGTTAGATCCAAACTCATGTACGGATGTACAATCTGGTACGACGCATTTAAACGCTCATCGTACTTTCAGGGTATGAACGCAACTTATCGCTTATGCGCATTAAGAGTATGCTCTGCATACAGAACAGTTTCGGAAGACGCAGCACTTGTCATCTCCGGGATGCTCCCACTTGACCTATTGGCGCAGGAAGCAGTTGAAAAAATAAAGGATAAGCACGAGGAACACGAAACTCGCGCCTCTTTATTGCGACAAAACAGCATATCGCAATGGCAAGCGAGGTGGGGTTGCGCAACAACAGGCAGGTGGACACGTCGTCTCATCCCTAATATCGATGTATGGATCCACAGACAGCACGGTGAGGTAGATTTCTACCTAACACAAATCCTTAGCGGGCATGGATGTTTTAAGGCCTGCCTTCACCGCTTTGGACATGAAAGCAATCCACATTACGACTACTGTGGTCCTGATGAAATAGAGGATGTGGAACACGTACTCTTTTCGTGTCCTCGATTCAGCACCCAGAGAGAAAAGCTCAATGAACGTCTCGGCAGCGTAGTTACACCCGAAACACTAGTCCCACTGGCATTGCAAAGGCAATGCGCTTGGATGGAATTTAAAGCCACTTGTGCCCTAGTTATGCAGCAACTTCGCAACAGCGAGCAAGTGAGGCGTAGGCAAGAACGACAGGCGAGGTAAGAAGCAGCCACATCATTTTATCTGGCTCAGGCCAGTTAAAAAGCCCGTTTTCCTAGAAAAGTTACGGCACGAAGAGGGCGAACCTCTCAAAGAATTGTATAAGCAGCAATAAACCGCTGCACCCGGGCATTACTAGACTTAGAAACGAACTTCTTAGTTGTAAAATACCAAGCGGGGGGTAGGTTTAATACCAACCCAAGACGAAGTGTGGGTGGAATCATGTGAACAGTAACGGACGTAGATCTTCGTGCTCAAACCGCCTCACGATGAAATACTTAACGGTGGTGCCGGGGGGATCGGTACATAGACGGTAGGAGGTTTAGTGGGTTAAAGTCTCACACTGACGGTTTTTTGGGGTTAGGCTTTCGATGCTTCCTCCTCTGAAAAAAAAAAACACAAACATACACACCCGGAGGGTACCTTGATTCCTTTTGGGAACGGTCACCATAGCTGGGCTCTAAGCGACCGGGGGGTCGGCAGGTCGCGGAAAGCCGGGCGGCCTGTAGTAGCAGGTTAGTTGCGAAATAAGTCTAAACGAATAAGTAACCCCCGACGATGAGCGACAGGAATGGAGGGCGCTGTTCAAAAGCTAGCAAGTCCGATGAAGTTCCTGTGACAGTGGCGAGTCGACACCGCCTCTTTGAAGTATGTGTGATGAGTAACAAAATCCAGGCGCGACGGATCCACAATGGGCGGCTTCCTGGTCAGCGTCTGTTCACCATGTCAGGTGCGGCTGATATTGTAACCTGACCGGTATGCGTCGCGGCTCACTGGGAGTCCCTTGAAATCTCGACAGCGACTTCTCCGCTGATGGGACGAAGAGGGTGATGTGAGCCTGCTCTGCCGAAGTGTCAGCCACTGTGTATATCAGTAACCAGCCCCTTCGGGCCCTGGTCAGGAAGTGTGCATTGGACGCAGGAGTAGTAGCCTGCGTTGCGCCGGGCTGCTGGTAAAGCGAAGGACAGGCTTCAGGAACTGGGGTAGGGCATCGCCCCCGAGGGTATACCCGTTCCTGTCTATTTCGGCCCGCACCCCTGCACACAATGCGCTGGAGAACATAAACTAATGGAAAAAAATATGAGAAACAACACAAAAAGCAACAATAGCAGCAGCAACATATACGGCATCATAATGAACAGCGCCACTGAAAGCTTGGATGACGGTAATGGCAAAGTGTCCGAGACAGAGCCGTCCATGAGAACACCGATTGCGGAAATGGACCCTTTCAAGCGCGCATCACGACAGGTTCGGCCGCCTACAAATGTGCTCAACATAAAGAAGCCAGTACGAGCGAGGTCGTCACCACCAGCGTTGCAGGATAGCAGACGATGCAATCAAGAGGCTGATGGATGTAATGCGCCCACTACAGGGCTCAATCAACAACAACATGAGGGACATTCTCAGCCAAATAGCAAAGTAACATGCAAATGCACATGAGGAGTACATCAGAATAAAAGAAGACAGACGGAACGTCCTCATTATGCCCACGACTGCGGAAACCACCCCAAAGAGGCCCCGCGACGAAAACCAGCCGAAGCGAAGAACGCCACAGAACAAAACCACACATGAAGAGGTGCCAAGGAAGTCAGAAACCATCTTGAGTAAGGAGACGAAAGATAGTCGCCCTACCAAGAACAAAGAAAAGGAGGAGGAAAGAGGAAAAGGCTGGACAGCGGTGAAACGTAAACCACGAAGCAGCAAGAAGACAACGTACAAGCCGCCCCCACGTCCCGATGCTATAGTTATAGCGCGAACTGGAGATATGTCCTACAGCGACATCTTAAGGGCGGGGAAAAAATATGATGCTTTGCAAAAACTCGGCGAGAATGTATCGCGAATTAGGAAGACGGCCAAAGGCGAAGTCCTGGTGGAGCTGAAGGAAACGCAAGTGAAAAGCATGGGAGAGTTTAAGAGCGGAATATTTAAAGTGCTAGGCGATCAGGCACAAATCAGAGCGCTTACCCACGAAGTAATGGTCGAAATTCGGGACCTTGACGAGATCACCACGAAAGAAGACATTACCGAGGCCATCCGCACCCAAATAAGGGATTTAAACCATTTCGGCGAACAGTCGATCAGAAGCATCAGGAAGTAAAGATAGGCTGGGTAGTGTACAGGATAAGAGGGAAGCCGAATCCAAAAAAGTGCTTTAGGTGTTTTGAATACGGACATCTGGCGAGAGCGTGCAGCAACCCAGAAGATAGAAGGCAGTGCTGTCTCAAATGTGGAGAAAAGGGGCACTTCGCGAAATCGTGCAAGAAAAAACCGACCTGTAACGCGTGCAAGAACAAGGGAAGGGAAAACTCGGCTCATCAAATAGGTAGCAGGAAATGTCCCCTTTACCAAGAAGCTTGCAAAAACTCCAAAAAGTGAGAGTCATGCAGCTAAATCTAAACCATTGCGAGGTAGCGCAGGAACTTCTCATGCAGACTGTGTACGAAGAGAAAGTGGATGTAGCAATAATAAGTGAGCAGTGCAAAAACATGGACGCCGCAACACGGCCATCTAATTGCACAAACAAAGCCGCCATATGGGCCTGTGGAGGCCAAGCTCTCCAAGAAAAGCCACTATTAGGAAAAGCCTACTACACGCGGGCGAAGATCTGTGGAAACAACTAGCTGCTACTTACCATCGAGCGTGCCACAAAGTGATTTTGAAAAAACCCTGGACGAATTGGTAAGAGAAGCCCTGACTACTACGATGAACGTGGTGGCAGGCGATTTCAATGCGTGGGCGATGGAATGGAGCAGCATCTGTACGAACAGATGGGGAGATGCTCTGCTCAAGGCGTTTTCGTTGCTGGACGTAGTGCTGTTAAATACGGGAAACAGGAACACTTTCGAAAAGAACGGTCGTGGCTCGGTGATTGACATCACGTTCGCTAGCAGTTCCTTAGTGCGGTCAACAAGCTGGGAGGTGTCAGATCTCTATACGCATAGTGACCATTTGGCCATTATGGTCGAAATCGGAAACAATGCGCAGAGTCGAAAATGTGCTGCCATCAGAAAGGCACAGACTCAAGGGTGGAAAGTCTAAACACTTGACGAAGAACTCTTCAGACTCATGATGGAGGGAAATCTTGCCAGCGCAGAAGATGCGGAACGACAGGCGGAAATTCTGCAGGAATTGTGCAGGAAGAAAAAACAAGGCGCTTACAGAAAGCCTGCATACTGGTAGAACGAAGAAATTGACATATTAAGAAGTGAGTGCCACAAAGCGAGGCGGCTTTGCCAAAGGAGACGGGGATCGGCGGAGCACACATGGCTGCGCGAGTGCTTTAAAAGGAAGCGAAGCGACCTCAAGAAGGCAATAAGAAGGAGTAAGTCGTGCTGCTTCAAAGAGCTCTGTGAAAAGGTAGACGAAAATCCGTGGGGTGATGCGTACAAAGTGGTGATGGGGAAAATTAAAGGTGATAAATGGCAAGCGCCAACCTGCCCCATCCTACTAAAAAGCGTTGTGGAAACTCTCTTCCCTGTGCAAACTCCAGAAGAACGACAGCTGCGAGTAGAACAACCTGCGATAGTGAACGCACTATTAGTCACTGACGAGGAAGTAATCCAAGCGGCGGAAAAGTTTGGCAATGCCAAAGCACCAGGTCTAGATGGTATTCCAAACAAAGTTCTAAAGGTTGCCATTAAGCACAATACCAGCCCGTGTACTGACTTATTTGAGTGGTGTTTGCGAGAAGGAGTCTTCCCAAAAATCTGGAAGAAGCAGCGGTTGGTTCTGTTGCAGAAACCGAATAAACCTGCCGGGCAACCAAGCTCGTACCGCCCGCTTTGCATGTTGGACACGCTTGGAAATATACTGGAGCGACTTATTTGTGTACGACCAGAGCAACACCTAGAGGAAGAATCCTCGGGTCTCGCCGACAACCAATATGGATTCCGAAGATAGAGGTCAACCATCGACGCAATTAAAAAGCTCACTGATATCGCAAGCAAGGCAATCGAAGGGACTAGGTGGATGTATGGCACGAAAGAATACTGCGCGGTAGTAACGTTCGATGTAAAAAATGCTTTCAACTCGGCCTACTGGCCCCACATAGTAAGCGCCCTGGAGTGCAAGAAAACACCGCCCTATCTGCTGAGAGTTGTTTCCAACTACTTGTCAAATAGGCTGCTACTCTACGACACCGATGAAGGACCGAAAAAGTATGTTGTGACGGGTGGAGTACCACAGGGCTCCGTACTGGGCCCACTGCTGTGGAACGTACTCTACGATGGAGTACTGCGCCTACCACTACCAAGGGAGGTACAAATCATCGGGCACGCTGACGATATCGTAGTAACAGCAGTGGCTAAGGAACTCAACGAAATAGAGAAAAATCAAAAACTGGCTCACGGCAACAAAGCTTCAACTAGCGGGACAAAAAACGGAAGCGGTGTTGATCACAAGCAGGAAAAAGGTAGAAAGTGCTACGCATAACATTGACGGGTATAGCATCACAACACAGCAGTCGTTGAAGTACTTGGACGTGACGATAGACGCGAGACTCAACTACAAGGCGCACATTGACAAAGCTTGTGAGAAAGCGGCAAGGGTTACGGCCGCGCTAACGAGGATAATGGTCAACATTGGCGGACCAAGTCAGAGCAGGCGACACTCCTAGGTAAAGTGAGTCAGTATATACTAATGTATGCTGCGCCCATCTGGGGGCCAGCGCTCCAGCAGAAAACATATGCCTAGACAACGAAGTCAGTGACGCGGCTAAACGCTATAGGGTTGTCAGTGCGTTCCGTACGGTATCACACGAGGCCGTTGGAGTCATAGCGGGCATCTTGCCACCAGATATAATGGCCAAGGAACTTAAGAGAATTTTCGACAAGTCAAGAAACATCGGCAGGCGACTAACAGGCGAAGAACGGAATGAAGAAAGACATTCTAGCTTAAACGAGTGGCAGAGACGCTGGGATGCGACCACGAAAGGAAGGTGGACGCACATGCTAATCGGTAACGTTCAAGCGTGGGTTGAGAGGAAACACGGCGAGACTGATTACTATCTAACGCAGTTTCTGACGGGGCACGGCTGTTTTAGAGAATATCTAAACAAGTACGGACACGATTACGGGACCGAGTGTTCCTTTTGTGGTAGTAGCGGTGAAAACGTGCAGCACATTTTCTTTTCCTGCCCGAAGTATGACGCCGACAGAGCAGACCTAGAAAAGCTGATACACGATCGAGTGGCGCCAGAAAACATTGTGCACCACATGATGCAATCTAGAATGGTGTGGAGTAGAGTCAAAGCGTGGTCCGCTATAGTTCTTCAGGAACTTAGAAGGAAAGAGTGGCAGCGCAGTAGCGATAATAGAAGACTGAACGAGAGGTAGGCCAGAAAGGCGTGTGTGAAGAGCCAATTGGCAAAGCTACGCCTTGCGACGTAATGCCTAACGGCGGTCCCGCAAGGCGAAACACAAGCTTCAGACGTCGGAGTTAAGGGTTTAGTACGTAGGCGCGCTGTCTCGCAAGTCCTGAAATATGTGATAACATAGTCTGGGCGTGGTCCCGAATGAGGTGTACCCTTAGCGGACAGGATGACGAATCATGCTTAACATCTTTGGAAGATTCCCCCTCCGTTGAAAAAAACACAAACATACACACAAACACACACAAATGTTTGTATGTACATATCCCAGTGGGAATTAGGAGCACGTAATAATACCTTATTACCAACTTACTCTTCACCTGGCAGTCATTACCATTTCCCTGCCGAACGTCCCTTACTTTTACAAAGGCATGGCCGCCTTATGTAAGTAGGAATTTAGAATGTACATTTGCTATCAAACATACTTCTGAGTCGCTTTACAAAGTAAGTTACGTGTAATGCAGAGCAGTCGCTCGGAGTAGTAGATAACGCTGGTCATGATGACAATTTTGGTACTAAAAACTGAAAGAAAACATGGCTTACCTCGTAAGGTGCTTACTTATTTTCCCAGTGGGATACATATCTATACATACAAGGACGAATTTTCATTATATATACATGTGATATTGTGTATCTAAAAATATATAGATATGACCCACAACACATACATATGTGCATTTCTATGTATGTATATCGCATAAAACGATTTAAAAAAACATTTAGGTATGTTTAAATCAGAAAACAAATTTTTTTTTAGTTGACCATTGACCTCGTAATTCACGATAGGGAATTTGTTTTTGACGAATCGAAACAGTTTGGCCCTTTTCAGCAATACTTGGAGTTTAAAATACTATTTCATTTAGGTCTCTATTAATTTTCGATCGCTAGATATTTGCTTTTATATATAAACTTTTTTTTTAGTTGAACTTTGACCTTGGAATTCAAGGTCGAGAAACTGTTTTTGAAGAATCTGAATAATTTTTCATTTCATTCATTCACCAGTATTTGGGCTTTATAATGCCGTTTAGCTTGTGTCTCTATCTGGTTTGGATCGGGAGATATTTGATTTTGTCCTTTTTTCCCAAAACAGAACACAGTGCGGCGGTGGCATGTAGAGAGAGTATCCGCTTAGAAAATCTGAGAACCCCGGTTCGAATTGGAGCTGGCGCAAGTTTTATTTTTGTTTTGTTTGCACCCAAAATTGTTTACAATGTAATGGAGAAGCGGACAATTGGTTCGAGCCTAGGACATTCAATGTTAAATGTAAATAGAATCTTACATGTTCTTGGACCAAACTTTGGAATACTTACAATCACTTGCAGTGGAGTTTGTGGTGTGCTCTAAGTCCATTCCGAGATCCTACAGGGCATGTACAGCGGTGAAAACACATACACACATACATGGTACATCTTTATCTGTACAAATGCACATCACGCTGTGATGCTGATTCAAACTTAACATTTGAAAACACATTTACATGTATGGCTGTAGCTGAGTGTGCAAAGACGCTTGATACAATTGGTTGCTGCCAAGAGAGTCCGGATTCAATTACAATTAGACCGAACACAAAATTAAATTTTTTTCTTCTTAATTATGAAAAAGCATCTGTGCACTTCAAAACGACATATTTTATAACGTACATACCCAAATTTAAAACGATTTGGGTTGGTGCTCTTTCATATGCGTATTTTTTAAATTAAGCACCTTTTTTATTTCTAAAATTGTTTTATAATTTTTCATTAAAAACGGCCTCAAGGTCAATAAAAATTGTTGAATATAATTGTTATAAGGCCATAAAATAACAAAAACAAATAATTTTTGGTCATGTCTTCATACCAACAGAACCAGAACAGAAACCTGTTTTGGAAAAAGGCGAATAGTCGAACAGGACCCAATAATCATCGTTTACATTCCTGAGTTAAGAAAACGTTCCAAAGGCTGGTTTTCAATTGCTTTTTTTTGAAGATTCACTTGCAAAGAGGTAAATTTTTGACAATTTAGAGATCAAGTAATTTGAAAAACAAAAAAATCAAATCAGTTGCTCTACCGATACTACCTATTCAATACGCCTTGGCTTGTAAAATAATTTGAGACGCTTAATTGAAAAAATAAAAATGTGAATGGTTTCTTAAATTATGGCATTATCGAAATTTTTTAATTAAAAAAAATTATTTCCTGAATGTTGTCTCGCACATATTCCTTGGGCAGTGATTACTATTTACTGTCCTCATAAAACACTTCATTCACTTGAGGTTTCATCATTCTCTAATTCTTCCCGTATATTATTTACAATAATATTGCTAATGCTGCTTTGTGACAGCATTCTTGCCCAACTGACCGCGGGTAACTTCCTGAAAGGAGTACCTATTTTCTTGAAACTAATTTGATGCAAAAATATACTAAGCTTTATTCACCTTAAGTAAAAAATTTCGCAAAATTTTGTGAATTCCCTTTGCTGCCCTTGCATATGAGACGGCTCTCCTCAAGCACATTTTCAAGTTCTTTTGTGAGCCTAAGCAATTGCACAAACCTCATCCGAAATGCTGAAACTATCCGTGGAATCTCCCATAGATTTGCGCTTTTGCGAATGCTGTTCCTTAATCTTCTTTGCCAATCGTTGTAAGCTTCTCGTGGTTACGCTAGAGGAGAAAAATATAATCAATTTGACTTCGGTATTTATGATATCGAAAGCAAAGCAACATCAATTCAGAAAAAGGAAATGCTTTGGCTGGCATTTTGCTGTGAAATTTCGAAAGCAATCCGACAGTTCAAAAGAAATTTGTGGAAGCACAACGACAGGGAAGCAACACAAAGCAATAGCAATTTGACTATAACTTAGCTGCGATGTATCAAATTAGCAGTAATAGAAGATGTTATATGTATGCATGCACAAATACACTACCCTGTAGTTCTACTGGTGACAAGAGACGACCATAAGCTAAAGATTCCATACATTCCTGATTGTACGGCAACTCGCTAGCGTAAGGTCATGCCACGCGTAGCGCTCGGAAGGTTCCAATGACATCGCCAAGTTAAATTCGTTAGCAAAAGGAAATGGTATCGCAAATTTTGTGGCTAGTACTCCCTCCTAGCGAGTCAGCTAAATCATATACAAGTTATGTATCTATATACATATGTAGATATACACCATGCTGCAAAACTTCATGTGCACAGCACAGTCAAGCAGATCACAGCACAGCAAAAGCACAATCACAGTAAATCGAAAGCAATACATTTTATTCAATAAACTGCCGATAAGAAGATTACAATTTTCAAAATCACAGCAAAAGCGAAGCCGTTCGAATGAAAATCAAAAATTTCAAAGCGAAGCAAAAGAAAAAATAATAGTGCTGTTGCTACTGTGCTGACAGTTTTTCAAACCATGATCAAAACTGAGGCTACTATTTTTCTTGCTTTTATCCTTCCTTATAACATGTCCCCACCAAAAAGTTAAGCATCTCAAATCGAACTTAACCACATAACTAACTATTGCTGTCCACACTGCGGTTTGAGGTTTATAAAGCAGTACAAATGTAGAGAACAGTGCTCGGACTTACAGAACTCGATTCAGGACTAAAAATCTGAGCAAAAACAAATTTTCCGTACTAGATTGAATTTTTTATTTTCGTTTCTGACATTAATTGTTTGACTTAAATATTTTCTATTCATGTAAAAATAAGAACGCGAGGCAATGTAAGGATAATATGTTAAATATTTAGGTACTATTTAGCATTTTCTATAAAGTAGAACGTTTCTAACACTTAACTTTTTAAAGAGCAAAAGGATCTAAACCATTTCTACTTTATATAAATTTCATTTTACATATATTTTTTAACAACTTAAGTAAAGTTCTGCATCCGCCAATTTCTACAGCCGTACATCAAAAAATAACCGAGTTAAGTTAAGTTTTAACAGTGAGATTTGGCTAACTTTAAATTTTTTTACTGAAACCGGTGGTGAACACTCAAAAAACGGCCCCAGGAGGAGCATAACATAAATGAAATAAAAACGGAATAGATTTCAAGTCAAGCGGAGTAGAGGAGTAGAATAAAAATTTTTTCAAAAACCGGAGTAAATCTAATCTGATCTTAGTGAGGTCCAAACACTAGTAAGGAACGAATTTTTTACATTTTAACGCTAATGACCCACAGATGGCGGGAAAACACAGGGTTGTATCAGACTTTCGACGTGGTTTCGAGTTGGTTAGCTTTTAACCATCTCAGTTGAATGGTTAAGTGCTGTCATTTTTATAAGGCGAAACTACGCTAAATAAAGTGGGTTATCGGGATAACCAACTCAACAGCCATAACTACGTGGTTAGCTCCGGTGGGGACATGGTATTATTATACTTACTATTATTTCCATTATTTATCTCCACTAAAATGTAAGTAAATTTTGACAGCTGCCGTTGCTGCACAGCGCCCCTTGCTACCGAAAAGAAAACTAAAATATAAGCTAGGCCATTTTTAGCGTCAGGGAGGGGGGAATCGCAATTTGTAGAGATCACCAAAAATTCGGATAAAATTTTTCTTTTCTTGTATAGGAGCGATCCGTATAAGAAACTTCCGCTTATGACCCCGAAAGAGTTGATCTTAAAACCATTTGGCGTACCTCATATAGTTACGTATGTAAAGACAATATTAATTTAAAATTCTAATGCAATTGCAATTACATGTTTTTATTTAATCTTGCTATCAAAGGGGAACAGAATTGTTTGATGCTTTTCGAAAAAACCATAATTATAATATATGTCAATTATGTATTCAAAATAAATTTATATATAAATATGTACATACTTATGTATATAAATATAATTAAAATGTGTAGATTTATTACTTCATTTGCTATTATTATCCGCTGTACATTGCTTGATCTGCAGTAAACTCTTGCAATTTGTTGTGTAAGCAAGTATGTATGTATGTATGTAAAAATACATTAACTTACATCCTCTACATAAGTATATCTATTTACAAATTATTTGGTAATGTTACAATTTCTTTATTCAATTTCATTCTACATAAATATAAAACTAGTTATCTATATTATGTATGTACATCTACATAAATGTTTGGCAACAACTAAATTCGTTGCATGATGTGTATTCTTACGTTGAATTACGAGTACTTTAAAGGAAGCATATGAACCATGTCACTTATCCATACGATTTTCGCTCTCGTAAAATACATTACATGTTGAGCCTTTGAGCTTATGGCTTACATCTCAGAAAGAAGGAATCTAGAAAGAAAAAATTATAATTATCATTACGCATTGCTATAAAGTATGTATAAGGGTATACATTGTATTTATATTAAAATATGACCTTACTATGTGTGCATAATCATAGTGCAATGGGGTATAGTCGTTGCGCTGGGTATGCATAGCTATACTCAATCCCGACTCTTGCGTTCTCGTTCGGGCACTCTGGGCAACGCGAGCAACCCATGTGCAAGATGCGGTAACCAATCCGCGTGGAGCCTTGGGTCACGGCAGAAAGAGAGGGAGCTTCGGTTTAAGGGCTCACTGAAGTCTGCAGCGTCTGTCCACCAGTAGGTGTGGCTGCAAGCGGGTGTCTGCTTGGAGCAAGCGGCTCGCTATATAAACGTGTATTTGGTTGCGAAACCACCCTCGTCCTAGCAATGGGTTGTGCGCTTTGTTTGGGACCCGTCACGTAAAAACCACTTCCAGTGAAGAAGCAAGGCAAAGCCATGCACCTGGAATGTTCGGACCCTTAATGGGGAAGGTGCCTCTGCCCGGCTGGTTGATGTCCTCGTAAGGACAAAAGCTGACATCATCGCCATCCAAGAAATGCGTTGGACGGGTCAAGGTAAAAAATGTCTGGGGCCTTGCGACAACATGGTAGTATGCAGTATTAAGCTCAAGCATAAAAAGATCCATCAAGCTACGTGGTTGTCTCCGGATCGAAAAACGAGAAACCAAATCGATCATGTTAAGATAGACGGAAGGCACGCTTCCAGTGTTTTAGACGTACGCACACTCCGAGGCCCAAACATCGACTCGGACCACTATCTTGTTGCAGCCAAGATACGCACACGCCTCTGTGCAGCAAAAAATGTGCGCCCAAATATGCAAGGAAAGCTTAACGTCGAAAAGCTGCAATCACAACAGAAAGCCAGTGCTTTCGCCACTCGACTCTCATACCTGCTCTCAGAGAGCACTCTTCAACAAACCGACGTATGCGAGTAGTGAAACCACATTTCCCGCTCATTAAGTACCACCGCCGAAGCAGTAGTCGGATTTCAGCGAGCCCGAAAGAACAACTGGTACGATAAGGAGTGTCAGGAAGCTGCAGAGAAAAAAGATGCCGCCTACAGGGCCACGCTGCGATCGGGCGCAACGCGCGCTATGTGGGACCGCTGTACGGATCTTAAAGGGAAGCGAGACGTATTTGCCGCAATAAAAAGAGAGATGCCGAAATACCTGAGTGCGAAGAGCTTGAAATGCTGGCCGACAGGAAGAATGCCCGAAATATTTACCAAAGAGTTAGGCGACTTACGGAAGGTTTCAAGACCAGGGCGTACTCCTGCAAGAACAACATTGGCGACCTAGTAACCGATGTTCAGAGCGTACTTAAATTATGGAGGGAACACTTCTCCGCCCTACTGAAGGTAGCAGCACGGAAAGTTGTGGAGAAGACTAACCCGAGTAGGGTTGTCAGATTTTTTTTTCAGTACGTTTTTAACAATATTTTGGTATATTAATAAAATATAGTTCGTAGAAAATGAAAGTGTTATTCATTTTAACATGAGTGAACATTGAAGCCAATAAATTATTTTATATTTATGACATATTTGAATAGCAATAATGACATCATTTCCATCTTCACTGTTTAAATAGTCAACGAATTCTATACATTTCATTTTAAAATTACTTTTAATGTGAAGTTCACTTTAAAAAATGTTTATTAGAAGCCGGTTTCTCTCTTTTCGGAAGCAAACTTTGTACTTAAGATCCTCTCAGTTGCTTCGTTTGAGTGTGGTATTACAAAGAAAAAAACATACATATTTTGTCAAACTGTGGAAAGGTACCACTATTTATGGTATTCGTCTATATTTCCTCTTGGCTTAAACTAATTTTTTCAACTACGCAAAAACTTTGAAAGACTAAGAATTCCCTTAAAAAAGTATCTAACTCTATGCCTTGTATGCAGAACTCTTTTCAATATTAGTAAATTGTGAAATAAGAATTGCATATTATGGGCAAAAGCCATTCGAATATTCAATTTTGTTGTTATTAAACTGACAAGTTATTTTCGACACAACTAGCAACACTCGACAAAAAACGTCAGCCTTCTTTTTAAATAATTTAACCTCCATCATATTATCGCGGTAAGTAACGACCCGGCGATATGCCCATAAAACGATTGATATTTTTGTTGTATTAATTTCTTGGGCATATCAAACATTATCTGAAACATGTCAACTATAATTAAATTGTTTTATTTTTACTTTTCAAAGTACAGTTTAAGGAAGTTCCAACGTTATGTAAAAACCGTAAGAAATTCATAAAGTATTTTGAAAATTCAGTACAAATCAGTACAAATTTTGAAAAATCAGGACATTAGCGTACTGATTGAAGAAATGAATAAAATCAGTACAAGAGCTGAAAAATCAGTACCGTACTAATAAAATCAGTACGTCTGGCAACCGTTAACCCGAGCCCGTAGTCGATGATGACGGAGTCGACGTTCCACCGCCCGATTATGACGAGGTCCAAATAACGCGGCTGAAAAACAACAAGGCTGCTGGAGCTGACAGCCTGCCAGCTGAGCTATTCAAGTACGGTGGCGAGGAGTAGATAAGGTGCATGCATCAACTCTTGGTCAGAATATGGTCAGATGAACGCATGCCCGACGATTGGAATTTAAGTGTGCTCTGCCCAATCCACAAGAAAGTTGTCAAAAAGTCAGTGTGGCTTTATACCTGGCAAATCCACCATTGACCAGGTATTCACAATACGCCAAATCTTGGAAAAGACCCGCGAGAAAAGGATCGACACTCAAGCCGCTTTTAATAGCACTAAAAGGAGTTGCCTATACGCCGCTACGTCTGAATTTGGCATCCCCTCAAAACTCATACGGCTGTGTAAAATGACGTTGGGCAATACCACCAGCTCCGTCAGAATTGGGAAAGACCTCTCCGAGCCGTTCGCCACTAAACGTGACCTCTTTAATCTGATGTTGCAGAAGATAATAAGAGCTGCAGAACTGAACCGCTCAGGAACAATTTACTACAAGGGCGTGCAATTGCTGGCTTATGCCGATGACATCGATATCATCGGTATCAAAAACCGCGAAGTCTGTTCTGCCTTTTCCAAGTTGGATAAGGAAGCAAAGCGAATGGGTCTGGTGGTAAACGAGGACAAGACGAAGTATATCCTCTCATGAAACAAACAGTTAGCACATTCGCGCCTTGGCACCCACGTCACTGTTGACAGTTACAATTTCGATAAAGTAGAGAATTCCGTTTGCTTGGGAACCAGCATTAACACCGATATTAATGTCAGCATGGAAATCCAACGCAGAATCACTCTTGCCAACAAGTGCTACTTAGGACTGAGTGGGCAATTCAGGAGTAAAGTCCTCTCTCGACGTACGAAAACCACACTCCATAAGTCACCCATCATGCCCGTGCTGGTATATGGCGCAGAAGCATGGACAATGACAACATCCAATGAGGCGGCTCTTGGAGTATTCGATAGAAAGATTTTGCGAAAGATTTACGGGCCTTTACGCGTTGGCGAGTACCGCAGACGATGGAACGATGAGCTGTATGAGCTTTACAACGACATGGACATAATGCAGCGAATTAAAATACAGCGGCTCCGCTGGCTTGGCCATGTCGTTCGAATGGACACCGACGCTCCAGCTCTGAAAGTATTCAACTCAGAGCCTGCTGGTGGTAGCAGAGGAAGAGGGAGCCCCCACTGCGATGGAAAAATCAGGTGTAGAAGCACCTGGCTTCACTTGGCGTTTCCGATTGGCGTCAGTAGGCACAGAAGAGAAACGACTGGCGTGCTTTGCGGAACTCGGCCAAAATCGCTTAGGCGGTTACAGCGCCAAATAAGAAGATGAAGAAGAATCATAGTCCAGAAAAATTATATATGTTCTATCTTAGCGCATGCTATAAAAATTAATCTGAGGACTAAATTGGTCATTGTCGAGTTAGTAATTACTTTATCACGTGACGTGCAACAATGTCATTGGAAATAATGTAAATTTTTATAGAGTTATTTTGTAATCGAATTAATGTCAATAACACTAGTACAGTAGCCAAAAGTGAGTTTATTAAGTCAACTCGGAATTTATTAACAACCTAAAAGTGAAGTAATGTTAAAAAAATAAATTTTGTTATACAGTATTTCCCGCTTAATTGTACTTCAAAAATTGCACAATTTTTGGTTCAATTAACCGGGGAATCAATTAGCCGATACTTGTTTAATTGAACAGTTCGTTCAATTACAGAAATTCCGCTAAATTGGACAACTTAATCAATTAAAAGAAAATGCATGTGTGCATTTAAAATCATTATTAAATTTAATGATATTTATATAGTTTAAACTTTAAACGAAAGAATATAAGGAAGAAAGACCATTTATTTTTATTATTTTTTATACGTAAGTTTGTATACTTTTCCTCACATTTTTAGAGATAATTGTTATAAAAAATAAAATTAATGTAAGAAACAATTAACCGGGGTAAATTGAAGGTACATCTCTTTTCAACGCCACATGTTCTTAACCAATTATACGGGGAAAACAATTAAACGGGCTCAATTATGGGAGAAAATTTACAAGGATTTTTCATTCAATATTTTTTTTTACCATAAAGTAATTAAAATAAGCGGTGAATTCAATTAACCTGGGGACAATTAAGCGAGGAGTACTGTATAGTTTTAAATTCACAAAATGAAAGTATATTAATGTCATCAAAATATTCTTGTTGAAATAATTTGTATAGTTTAGTTACATGGCAACCCTATTTTGTTTATTTATACCTTTTGTGGAGGGAAATATGCATAAAAATTTGCCATCATTTAGTTTGAGATAATAATGGCAAAAAATATTTTAAGATCGCAAATATTTAAGATCTCTTTTCAGAGATAGTAGCCGAGATATCTAGCTTTAATTTAAGCTGGGAAGGCTCCATCACCTTTTGATTCTTCTAAAATATTGCAAAAACCGCGGTTTTTTGACACGTTGATCTCGTTTTTTTTTCAAAATCTGGAGCTGATGGAAACTTTATGTAATCACCATATATATATTATATTTTTCAAAGATGAAACCAAAGGCGATATCTCAGAGCCAATATAAGTATATTTTATGTATTTATTAAGCTTTCGGTGCTAGCATTGCACCCTCATCAGAATTACACTAAAATAGGCGAAAGTTAGTCAACATACTTATTACAATAACATTTATCAACCATAGAGTACTTAAAAATATGTACTAATATATGTACATATGTATGTATGTTTAACGCAAATTAAGCGGCGGCACCTTGGATTGTGCATATTCTCATACACACATACATGTATGTGTAATTAATCTTAGTCAAATAGGCGGTATGTATACCCTGTCTATATGAATATTTAAAAATTTATTAATTTAAATTTAAAAATAAGAAAGACAAATTTTATTATCACGAATAGCGGCGAATTATTGACTCAAATGTCAAAAGTTATAAGTTCTATTCGTTGCAACAAGACCAACAAGCATATATGAAGCGAGAGAAACATCGAACATAAATATAGAAAGATTAAACAAAGCGCCAATCAAAGGCATATTAAACAACAAAAACAACAACAACACTAAGTGTGTATACTATGTTTTTGCTTTCTCTGTCCCTAACTAGAGTGTCAACCGTAATATGTCAGCATCAAGAATGCGTGCATACATATCACAGCGCACGGCAGTGCGTGCGAGTGACGAAAGCAGCCACACTAGCATGCTGAAATGACTCGCTTATCACAGCGCACGGCAGTGCGCGCGTGTGACGAAAGCAGCCACAGTAGCATGCTGAAATGACTCGCTTATATATACACGAGATTTGGAAGTTTTTATCCAGACGTCCAATCGACATGTTTGAGGTATCGTTGAAAAGGTCTTGCGGAGTGTATCCAGAAAGCTTCAAGCTTCCTAAACGATTAACCGGATTTTTAAAAATTAGGCTAAAGTGTTGCGAAACAAAAAACGTCTTTTTGCTTTTGCCGATTTAAGGGGGCATTTGGGTACACCCAACATATTTAGTGTTATTCTATAGGCCAATACCTTTCAAACGATACCTTATATATTAAGTTCTTTTGTGTTTATGAAATATAAATATGTCATAACATTATCGCCTGAAAACTAAAAATCGGGCTGCTGAAAATATAGATTTCGGACATTTTCTCAAAACCTAGTCTGTCGATTTTATTCTAGGTTTCCTCAGCCCAAAACCTTAGCTTTCATTTGGTATATAGCTTATATCTTGGAAAACTCGTGTTGTGGAGATATGGCGATTCAAATTGAAAAAAGTCGCCCCAAATAGCGACCAATGGTTTTAAAATTAACATATTCGTCTAATTTGGTTACCTTAAGATATAAAAATAACATACCCAGTTCCCCAAAAAAAAATTCCTCATTCCCCGATTACCACTCAAACCGAAATTCCCTGCAAATCGGGGGGATTTCCGGCGAGTTGACAAGTTAGAGGATGCAGCTCTACTAATCACTTCGTACATATCTTGGAAACCACAATTTGTGTGTATTTTAGAGTTTTTTTCCAGTCACATGTCGAAATTGTAATATTTTTCACCATTTTAATTGTAGGTATGTACACAGTATTTAACTCTGCTGCATGGTATAAATTGCCACTGACCAAAACTACGTGAGAAAATAGCATTAGTTTAATAGCACGAGTGCAACACCGTACACGTGATAGAAGGAAAACTTCTTAAAAAAGCACATGTGTGCGCCCCACACCCGGTAGAAATCTTACCCAAAATAAACTGCGAGACAATAGACGAATACAGTTGTTTATTGTATCCAAAGTTGGTACCAAGTTGACAAGTTTTTAACACTTCTCATATTTTTTTTTTATTTTTTCGAATACCAAGAATATGATCATTATTTTTTTCGCATTATTCCGTATTCGAAAAACTATATGTTTCAATATACACATCGATTTGAATACATAATTGAGATTTAGATAATATTTTTAGCAATTTATTTGAGAAAAATTAAACATTTATATTATTATTTGTATTTTCGTCGATTTTAAATTTGCTACCCCAAAATAATTGATATCAAATAAAACACCTCTTTGAGGTAAAATTTTCGAGTGACGAAAGCTGAACTATGCAGAAACACAAAATTTATGATATCAATTTCGTGACGAAAATTATACGCATTTGTTAACTGCCTTGGAAACCTACGGAAGATCTTTTTTTATTTATTCTACTGCTAAAAACACAAAATAAAAAACAAAACTTTTGCAACGATGCGTATGAATAAAAAAGATTTTCCCTACGTTTCCAAGGCAGTTAACAAATGCGTATAATTTTCGTCACGAAATTGATATCATAAATTTTGTGTTTCTAGTTCAGCTTTCGTCACTCGAAAATTTTACCTCAAAGAGGTGTTTTATTTGATATGTATGTACACGAGATTTGGAAGTTTTTATCCAGACGCCCAATCGACATGTTTGAAGTATCGTTGGGAAGGTCATGCAGAGTGTGTCTAGAAAACGTTTTCAATTTTCATAAACGATTATCCGAATTTTTAGAAATTTGGCTAAAGTGTAGCGAAACAAAAAACGTTTTATTGCTTTTGTCGGTTTAAGGGGGTATGTGGGTACACCCAACATATTTAGTGTTATTCTATAGGTCAATACCTTTCCAACGATACCTTATATATTGTGTTCCGGCTACTAGTTGGAAAGATATAGATCTAAATGTGTTTTGGTTCGTGTCTCCACTACGAGATGCTTTGCGATGTGTGTAGCGTCTGTACGTACCTTCATTTAATTTTTTTCCAAACTTTCAGGAACTAAAGTACGAAAAAAACTAAGAAGGTTTTGTTCCAGGATCTTTCGATTTGTATGCCATTGTGCGGGTGGCTGCTGCCTGAAAGTCGAAAAAGGGCAATTTTTAAACTACCACCGAGGCCGCACTACTGGCTCTATACCATTGATGTGGATATCAGTAGAAGGGTCTTCAAACAAGCTATATAACGCTGTATTTTCTGTTTATCGGGGCTGCTGAAAATATAGATTTCGACAATTTTCTCAAAAACTGGTCAGTCGATTTTATTATAAGTTTCCTGAAGTCTAGCCCGAAATCTTAGCTTTCATTTGGTACATAGCTTATATCAGGGAAAACTCCTGTTGCGGATATATTGCTATTTAAATTGAAAAAAGTCGCTCCAAATAGCGACAAATGGTTAATATAATAAAACTATTTTCCGTAAGTTTCCAAGGCAGTTAAAAAAATGCATATAATTTTCGTCACGAAATTGATATCATAAATTTTGTGTTTCTAGTTCATCTTTCGTCACTCGAAATTTTTACCTCAAAGAGGTGTTTTATTTGATACATACATACGTGTATGTATCGAGTTATCATAGTTCGGCACTGCAAACACCAACTGAAAAGCACAAAGGGAAAAAGTGATCAGCTGTGTCATTTATGCTAGCGCAACCCTTTTTTCTGTGCGCCTCATACCTAACATAATGTTACCAATGGCAGTGTAAACTAATTAACAAAGAGTGTTGTTAAGCAGCTTATTATAAATAGGATTCCGATTTTTCGTATCCCTTTGTCTGCTCAATGTGTTTTTACTAATTTTAATGTGTATCATCTCAGAAATGTAAAGTTTGTTCCAATGCTTCTCCCTATCCAAAATTTTGACCTATTCCCAATCAAAATTATGATCCGTATCAACTTTATGTACTGTAGTCATAGAGGTTGGATTTATCTTATTTATATCTTTATAATAATAATATAATAGATTGGCGCTTACATATATGTTAGTGTTTGGCCGAGCTTCTCCTCCAATTTGTGGCGTGTGCCTTGATGTTGTCACACAAAGAGGAGGGACCTACAGTTTTACGCCGACTCCGAACGGCGATTGTATTTTAATGAGAAGCTGTTTTTCGGGGCAGAAATACACTCGGATGTTTGCCATTGCCTGCCGAGGGGGGACCGTTGTTATGAAAAAATCTTTTTTTTAAATTTTTTGCGATGTTGCTTTGACCAGGGCTTGAACCCAGGCGCTGCGGAGCGGAAGCGCGCACTGCTTACCACTAAACCACAGCGGTCCCTATTTATGTATTTGCGGTGTTCATTAATGCGGGTCGCTAACTTTCGCTTAGTTTGGCCAACGTAGTTGCTATCACATTCTTTGCAGTTTATCTTATATACCACCCCTTGGGTCTGATCCTTTTCTGATGGGTCTTTCAACTTTTTAACAAAACTATCATTCACTCTATTGTTAACAGAGAAAATAGTTTTGAAATTATATTTCTTATTAATCTTGTTTACTGTTTTTGAGAACTCTTCAATGTACGGTAGCAACATTAAATTTTCCGTTCGGTTATTCTGATACTGCAAGTTTCTGTCTAAATTAGCACTATTGTTATTATATAAGCGTTTCCTAACGTAGAACTTGATAAACTTGTGTGGGTAGCGATTCGCTAGCAAGACATTTTCAACAAACTTTAAATTCTTGTGGTGGTGTTTATGATCCGACAACTTAGTTGCTTTGTCAACAAGCATCTAAATCACTCCCACTTTCTGGCTCAAAGGATGTGGAGTAAAAATCGAAATAACGGAACGAGGTAGTAGGTTTGTGGTACCAATCATGATAAAAACATAGCAAGGTAGAACCGTTCTCTCAATTCGTCGGCCATGATTTTTTTTTGAAGTTTGCCAACATTTTAAAAGTGAAAATAAAAAATTTAAATTGTTCGAAATTGTTGTTGCTTGAGATTGAAAATGAAAATGTGTGTGTGAGTTTGTGAGTAAATTTAAAAATGATATTGTTTGGAAACGTCAAGAATTTTTAAAGTGACTCTCAGCGGTTCTACCTTACTATATTTTTATCATGGTACCTATCAAAAGAAATTTTGTTGTCATACCTCCTTATACAAACATTAAAAAATGAGCAAGAATTTAGATTTCCGTGTTTTTCTACCGATATTTTTCCTTATGTGGTCTATAACACCCTTCGCTCCCCTATTTAATTATAGTTTTGCAGAATAATTTAATGAATATCATCATGCATGTGCAGTAGACTGCGCCTTATTTTGCAACTTTGTCCTACAAAGCAAGACTCCACCCAGAAAGGTTCATTTGGTCATAAATACGTGACCTGCCAAAAAATTTTTAAACCCGGATAACGAAAAGGCGTGCCTCTACAGCCCTAAAGCTTAGCAAATTCATAGAATTTTTCACAAAGTGGTCAATGTTTTGCCTATAAATCAGTGGGAAACTTATTTAGCCTTATCATGAGTTTCATTTTCCCCGGAACGGTTCACTTTTCACGGTTGGTTTCCATGTACATACAGCCTTATGCAGCGTTCTTGCTGCATTTAAAATGCAACATTTAGCACTTTCGAACATATGTTTTCGAAGAGCGTTCATGCTATCGCATTTAGCAAATGTAAATTTACGCGAGTTCGAAATCATATGCTTTTGACAAACATCCGTGTTCTAGTCGCTTATTCAGATCCGCATCTATTACGATCAATTCTCACGCAGAAGATAATTAGCAAAAAATCCTACTGAAAAGGAAAAAATAAATTTTAAACCAAAAATTCAATACAAAAACTTGAATTGTTTTAACCATAACCGAACATTTGTTTGTGTATATATTCACTAGCGAAAACCCGCCCGTTCCGCTGGTCGTCTTT
Organism: Rhagoletis pomonella; assembly: GCF_013731165.1. Classification (NCBI taxonomy): domain Eukaryota; kingdom Metazoa; phylum Arthropoda; class Insecta; order Diptera; family Tephritidae; genus Rhagoletis; species Rhagoletis pomonella. Next base: position 26,996 of record NW_023459395.1, on the reverse strand, counting down.
AAAAAAATCTAGATTAATTAATTAAATTAAGCCGAAAAATACTGTGTGTTTTTTATAAAAATTCTCGCGCATGAATAGTAATGAAAGAAGTTTTGAATAGTAGTAGCAATTAAAAAACGTTTGATGTGATTTACTTTATTACTTTTTTTATTGTAATGCTCTTTGGTATACAATATTCTTCGTTTTTCCATGCGTTGTTGAATAAATGAACAATACCGATGGCTTACCAACTCTTGAGCATGAAACATAAAGTTGGCCATGAGAAAAACATGGGTATTCTAAATCAATACCACAAATTGATAAAGTTTGGCCTTGTAACTTATTGATAGTAATCGCGAATGCAAGGCGAACAGGAAATTGAAGACGTTTGAATTCAAACGGCATATCCGATGGTATCATTGGTATTCGCGGTATTAAAACTGACATATATTTGCTTCAACCGTATATTTGTGAGTACACAGGTAATACGTAAATATATGAATGATATAGGTAATATCTCATATTAGCATAACCTTTCTGCAAAAAATTAAGGAAACGATCACCAATCACGCCGGTAATGATACAATGAATTTTTCACTATAACTGACTTCAGATTAACGTTTATATAATAAGCGTATATGTAACATTTTAAAATTTTTTCCTTTCTTTATCCCGGAAACGGGCAGTAAAAATTACTTCACTTAAAAGCTTTCATCAACAGCTTCCATCTGATACCCATATTGTACAAACACATCCAAGGGTACCTTGGTCCACCTTTTCGGCTATATCTCGAGACCCTGGTCACTCAGAGATCTAAAAAATACTCTGTATTAAAGCACTCATCAGTAGCTTTGATTTGATACCCACAATGTAAAAACACATCCTAGGGTTACCCGGGTCCTCGTGCAGCGCCACCTGGTGGCGAGTGGAATCAATAAGCATATCATACTAACCTTCTCCGTGGAAAAATATATATATATACCAAATTTCATAATAATCGGCCCAGACACACACGACCAAAATGTATTCAATTCTAATGAATGCTATGTGCGGTACAAAAAATACGTGCGGCAAATAGCAAAAACACACTCACTTAACCGACGCACCGCACACACACGCGTTATCGGATTTCAACCAAACTTCACGGAAACCTTTGCCAAAGCAACACCAACAAAGTGTGAAACTTTCATTGTGTTCCTTACACGCGTTGCTGAGATTACCACGGACAAACGCACACTTTTTTCCGGCTTAATTTTTATATATATAGATTTGTCCATGCTGTCAATTAAAATTTCCTCACTTAATTAGGAAACAAAACAAACATAGTTGATCACAAATTGATCCAGATTTCTATCAGCATCACATCGATGTTGAATTTGTTGCCACTTTTTCTCATTAAACCATGTTCGAATCGTGGAAATTTTGGAAGATCACAGGGTTGCTTTTAGCATTTAGATTCTTAATGCAAAAATGGAGTTGCATTTAGTTGCGTTTAGGTGACGAATTTTGTATGGATAAATGTACATTTAGAGTAGCATTTAGAGCTAAATGTGCTTTTACGCGTAAGCAAAAACAGCCCATTATCATGAGTTTAATTTTCCTCGTACCGGTTCACTTTTCACTTTTAGTTTCCATGTATTTACTATGGGCACAAAAAAGTTTTCGAGTGAAATTTTTTTCGGGCGAAACTTAAGATAAGGCAATATATTTTAATGGCACTTGATGGAGTTTTGTCCCCCGATGTCAAAAATAGCTACAATATTTTAGACCTTCCCATCTTTTAAAGCTATTGAGTTTTTTTGGGAAAAAGCCGTGAGGCCTTTTGAAAAATTCAACATGGCATCTCAAATATAGGGTCTAAACTAACCGTATATTAGATTTTGTTTTACAAATTGTATGCCACCGGAGAACCGAACACTAAACTAGAAAACTTCCCTACAACTTTGGCATTTGAATATGCTACGCATCTTTATCAGAAATTGTCGAAAAATGACGAAAACCGTGATAATCCAAAACTTTTTCGCAATTTTTGCTAATAATTTACAATAAAAAATTATTTTTGTTTAAGTTTTTATAAAAAAAATGTGGGAAATTAAATTCTCTACAAATTTGTGTACATCCGTTCCGTAATTTTTCGTGAAAAAAGCTCAACAACATTAAATGCTGGAGAGGTTTAAAAATAGGTTAACCATATTTGACATGGGGGGAAAAACTGAATCAAGTGCCATTAAAATATACTAAATGTCCCACTGAGTTATAGGCAATTTTGACCATTTTGTGAAAAATTTCATGAAAATGCTGAACTTTAGGGCCTTTCAAGTCACATTTTTCGCAGGGCACGCTTTTATGAACAAAGGTTGGGTCTTGCTTTGTAGATTAACAAAAAAATTCTTCCATACAACTAAGGCGCAGTCTAATATGCAGGCATGGGCAGAGAACGAGCACATAATGGGCTAGATTTTCTCTATATTCATCGCAATCTGGATGTTAATCTTGATTCAGTATTAATAAAATTTGTATCTATAACTCGGTGAATTGCATGTGACTTTTCTTTGAGTTATTATATCCTCAACTAAATACAATATGCTGAATACTCTAAATAAAACAATGATATTCTTAGTTGTTACGAATGACTTTACGTAAAACCCTCCTAAAGAGACATCCTGCGGCCGGCCCTGGTCGCAACACACTCCTACAGCAGCGTTGCCGTTTTCACTCCGATCGCAGTGTTTCACTCCCCGAACATTACGTCACTCCTTGTCTTGTACAAACACGCCGATCTTGAGATTATCAGAATTAAATATTTACTATGAAATGAATGAATGGATGACTATATGGGCAAATCTAAAAAATAGGTACACTTTCCAAAAAAAAAATTTAACTTTTAAATTTGTGAGCACACCTATGTCATTTTATTCGTAATCTCTTAATAAATCGATCAATATAAGTGTAATTCATTTTCATTAAGTGCTTCAAAACTTAGACGAGGAATAAACATGAAATAGAAAACAAAAGAATAAGCTGGGTTCACATTTCGCAGTTCAAGTTGTAAATTTTGAGCAAAGATTTTGAAAGTTGAACTCTCTTAATTGGAATGTTCTATGTGCAAAATTCTAGTAAAATAACTTCAAATTGCGGGAGTTATTTTTTTAAGTAGTTAAAATTTAAGCAAAGTTTCAAGTACCGCTATCTCCAAAAGTGGAGCCAATCGGGCAAAACTGGAGACGCCATTGAATTTAGAAGGCTCCTATTAAGACCAGAACCTTTGTCGTAAAAATTTGATTTGATACCACGCTCGAAGTATTCTGACTACAAGAAGGAGCATAATTAAAAGTACTAAATTAGGGGTTTTACACACTTCTAGAGAACATTTTTTTGAAGCATTTTAAAGGTACATGTAATTTTATAAGGACTAGTAGTTATAGAAAGATTTAGATCATTTCGACGTATTTTCCAAATGTGCCTTCAATTAAAATGTTTTGGAAAAAAAATTACGCTCAAGATCGCAGAATATTTTATCTTTAAAAGTTGGTTTATTCTGATAGCACACCTCTCGCTAAGGAATCAAATTATTCGTAAATGTTTATAGAATACAATACATACTTAAAAAGATCTTAAAAGTAAATGCTTAAAAAAATATACGCGATAAACCGAAAATTTTGAAAATTATGAAATGTGGAGTTACAGACTTTGAGTTACTTGCCATTTCGTTATTTTTGAATGCACACTTTTCTTACCAACTACATATGAAGTATATACATAAGCGCTAAATGTCCATTAAATTTCAAATCAAAATATGGTGTGCTTCAAAAGTTCTGACATAACTAATTGTGCCCCTCTTAAAAATTACATAAAAAATTCACTTGTTTTTATATTTTTTTTTTATTTAAACACCTATAATTCAAAAGTTATGCAGCAAATCGATCAAGTATACGTCAATGAATTATAATATATAGTTTACAACAGTGAAAATAGAGCTAAATAACACAAAGGTTACCTGTTTTTAAGATTTGCCCATACACCTACTAGGTTTATATCAGAGACCCAATATAATGATTATCCTAATATTTGGGATCAAAAGCGTCGCCTTGTTTTAAGAGAAATTTGTTTCGTTTTTGTATAATACTTATTTATGAGAAATATCTTTTTTCGTCTCATAACAATTATATTATGAGAAGACTGAAAATTATCGTCGCGCGAGACGAAAAAATAATTAAAAGTTTAGATAATTATTGGAAGATGAAAAATTTTTAGGAGACGAAAACAACCTGTCCACTGTTCCGTAGTAATTACACAGCAATATTTGATTAAATTTTTTATATCTTTGGTTTATTCGTAAGCTATTTGCAAAAAAAATAATAATAATTTGGAAATACCTAACTCACTGTTTATAAAACGGTGAAAAATTCTTATGCAATGGTGCCTGATTATAAAAAGGCAATCATATGATCATCGAAAAAGAAAATAAGGTAATTCTCTAGGGTGGGGTAACAACCCCTAAAAAAGGTGCGGAAAAGTCGGGAGGGGTACCAAACGACGCGTTTCGGCCCCCCTAATAACAATCCGGAGGGGGGAGATAATATTATTAACCATTTAAAAGTTATGAACAAAAAACTTTTGTTAAATTTCGTTGTTTTCTATGATCAATTACCACGTCAAAAATGCACTAAATCACCAGTTTCCACTTTTAAAACACTACTAAAACGTTTCCGGTTATTATTTTATGCAAACCAAATCATTTATTCACTTTTATTTTATATATTTCGTTAATAAAACAGAGTAAACAAACTTTGCGCCTGCTAAAATTATTATAACCTCAAATCGCTGGTATTGCCACTTTATTTCACATTTCATTTGCGCTATTATACTCAGTTTACACTTTACACTTCTTCTTCTTCTTCTTCTTCTTCTTATTCTTCTTTTTACTTTCATCTAAATAAGATATTGTAACCAAAATATAATAGCAAATTTCGCTATACCATCGCGCGATTTTTTATTAAAAAATTTCATTATTTATCGAAGTATTGTTTTTTATGGAAAAAGCGCCGCAGGCGAAAATTTTTAATAAAAAATCCCGCGATTTTTTATTACAAATTTTCATTATTTATCGAACTATTGATTGTTATGGAAAAAGCGCCGCAGGCGAAAATTTTTAATAAAAAATCGCGCGATTTTTTATTAAAAATTTTCATTATTTATCGAAGTATTGATTTTTATGGAAAAAGCGACGCAGCCGAAAATTTTTAATAAAAAATCGCGCGATTTATTATTTATATATATATTAAACGAAAGAAGATACCGAAAAGCATTGAACAGTGCACACATCTCATAAGGAAAAGTGAATTATTACGAAATACTAATACAGTGGCAGCACTATAGCTATTTTGGAATCTCGCGTTTCAGCTCGCAAAGATTGTCAACTTCTTTTTAATAATAAAATAATCTATCTTAGGTTGATAAAACTATGTGTTTCTTTAATAAATAAGTTAAATTATATATTTTAATAGTCTTTAAAAAGTAAGAACAGGTGATTTAGTGAATCTTTGTCGGTGTAATTGCCCATAGAAAACAACGAAATTTAACAAAAGTTTTTTGTTCATAACTTTTAAATGGTTAATAATATTGGCCCCCCCCCCTCCGGATTGTTATTAGGGAGGCCGAAACGCGTCGTTTGGTACACCTCCCGTCTTTTCCGCACCTTTTTTTTAGGGGTTGTTACCCCACCCTAGAGAATTACCAAAAATAATAAGAATTTATTAATTAATTTATATTTATATTTATTCATTTATTTGTAGAGAAGAAACTTAAATACTACTGCCATACCCAATTTAGTTATTGGTAATAAATAGGGTTGCACACGATACATCGAAGTATTTGAAAAATCGATAGGTACATCGTTCATAAAATGTGATGCCAATATCTACGGTTGCCAGACGTACTGATTTTATTAGTACAGTACTGATTTTTCAAGTCTTGTACTGATTTTATTCATTTCTTCAATCAGTATGCTAATGTCCTGATTTTTCAAAATTTGTACTGATTTGTACTGAATTTTCTATTCAAACATAATGCTTTAGTATTTTCTTAAGGTTTTTACATGACGTTTGAACTTCCTGTACTGTAAAAAATAAGAAGAAAATAATTTAATTATAGTTGACATTTTAAGATAATGTTTGATATGCCCAAGAAAGTAATACAACAAAAAAATCAATCGTTTTACGTTTACGTACCAGTTGCGATAATATGATGAAGCTTAAATTATTTAAAAAGAAGGCTTAAATTTTTTTCGAGTGTTGTTAGTTATCTCGAAAATAACTTTCAGTTAATAACAATAAATTTCAATATTCGAATGGCTTTTGCCTATAACTTACAACTCCTTCTTCTCAATTTACTGACTTTGTAAAAGAGTTTTGCATACAAGACATAGAGTAAGATACTCTTTTTAGCGAATTCTTAGTCCTGCACAGTTTTTGCGTAGTTGAAAAATTATTTAAGCCATGAGGAAATATAGATGAACTCCTTAAAAAGTGGTAGTTTTTCACATTATGAGAGGATTTTAAGAATAAAGTTTGTTTCCTGGCTTCTAATTCAAATTTTTGAAAGTGAACTTCAAATTAAAAGTAATTTTAAAATGAAATGTATAGAGTTCTTTGACTATTTAAACACTGAAAATGGGAATGATCTCATTATCGCTATTCAGAAAGCCACAAATATAAAATAATTGATTGGCTCCTGTGTATAATGATGTGTACACTCATGTTAAAATGAATAACACTTTTATTTTTTATGAAATATATTTTATATATGGTATATAACCAAAATATTGTTAAAAACAAGAACTCAGGCGTTTCAAATTATTTTCTGTTACTTAAAGCATTGTTCACTCAAAATCGGTACGCATAAAATGGGTAATATCTTTTTAACAGGTTTTCGTAAAATAATATTTAATATATGAAAAAATAAAGGGAAGTATTCCGCTATAGATAGATGTTAGCGAAATTTCATATTTTGGTTGTATAAATAAATAACAGACAATTTCTTTGATAATGATAAAATTTTTCTGAACACCCGTTCTAGAGAATTGAGTAATCAACTTGTTCCACTAAACTATCTTTAGTTTATGTTTTTTCATAGTTCGCGCATCTCTATTTATTTTGTTTTGAATAGATACCGTGTATTTTTCGATTTGACGTAAATAGGACACATTTTTAAATTGATGAGTTCCAGAACTTTATTCATATCTATGGCTTCAAACCGATTTAAAATTACCTGTGAATAATTAGTTTTCTTTAAAACCAACCAAAACTTTACTGAAGGTCCAAAGTAAATGATACAATGGCTTAACACTTTATGCAAGCGCTCCTTCCAGCATATTTCTGGGGTCATATGGCCCTTTGCGGGGTCTGATCCAGTTTTAATAAGACTGTTTCGATTGTCTCGCCATTTCATATCCCTTTTACAACTGTGTCAACTTCTATAAATTTAATTTTAAGAGGATATCACCCTGTTTCTTTTTAGCTTAAAACTTTTAATGTGGGAGTTGACCGAAGACAAGTTTTAAACATGTTTTTTAGTCATTACTAAAAAATACCACATTTGGTGTGAACATTTGGTGTAAAGTAAACGGATGCGATTTATATTATCAAATTTATTTAATCTAACAGAAATATATATGACCGAATTGCTGAGCTGCGAAGGGCCTGCCATAGAATGCGGAGACTCGCAACGCGCGCTCGTGGTAGACCTGAGGCCCTGACCAGAGGAGCAGCCTACAAAAGCGCTAAGAAAGCACTCGGGGCCGGGATACAGAAGAGTAAACGGAACTGCTGGAAAGCGCTATGTGACGAAGTGGATCGCGATCCCTGGGGCCAGGGATACAAAATAGTGATGAAAAAGTTCCATACATCATCGCAAGCGATGGATGAGGCCCGAGTTAAGAATATAGTGGATGCGCTATTTCCCACACACCCACTAAGAGCCGACACAGTGTTCGTCGAGGAGCAAGCCGAGGCACCACTGTTTTCGACAGACGAGCTGAAGCTAGCCCTGCGAAGCATGAAAGCCGGCAAGGCTCCAGGCCCAGATGGCATACGAGTGGAGGCAATCAGGTTAGCAGCGGAAACGAGCCCTGATCTTCTGCTTAACATGTACAACAGCTGCCTTAGGGCCCGGGTCTTCCCAAGCCAATGGAAGAAGGCGAGACTGGTGCTTATACCCAAGGGCAAAGGGGACCCAAACTCTCCTTCATCCTTCCGGCCACTCTGCATGCTAGACACAGCAGGCAAAATGATGGAGAGTCTGCTCAAAATACGCTTGACGTCAGCCATAGAAAGCGAGGGAGGCCTTTCACCCCGACAACATGGCTTCAGGAAGGGACACTCAACTATAGGAACAATTGGCGAAGTAGTCGAGGCGGTACATAAGGCCGAAGAAGCCTGCCACCAGGCGCGGCCAATAGTGCTGCTGGTCACACTGGACGTCAAGAACGCCTTCAACTCGGCAAGATGGGACGACATGCTGGAGGCCTTGGCACGGTCATTCAAGGTTCCAACATACTTGCTAGATATGATCCGGGACTACCTCAGAGACCGTTGGCTTTTGTACGACACAACACAAGGTCAGAGAAAGAGATGTATAACCGGCGGAGCGGCACAGGGGTCTGTACTTGGCCCGGACCTCTGGAACGCCACGTATGACAGTCTGTTGCGCACGGAAATGCCGGAGAGCGCCTTCCTTGTCGCCTTCGCGGACGACGTGGCCGCCGTCATAACAGCAAGAAATGTCCAGCTAGCACAGCTCAAGCTAAACCAGGTCATGCGCAACGTCAGTGGATGGATGAGCGATCACGGTCTGCAATTGGCTACAGCCAAAACGGAGATCGTGCTCCTCACCAGGAAACGGATCCCAACAATTATAAATATGATGGTCGGACCTCAACTCGTGACGACTTCTAGGTCTACAAAATACCTAGGGGTGAAGCTTGACAGCAAACTCACATTCTGGGAACACATCAACGGAATATGTGAAAAAGCTGCGCAGAGCACGGCGGCTCTAAGCCGGCTGATGGCGAACGTGGGCGGCCCGAAGCCATGCCGCAGGAAGCTTCTGATGACAGCGGTCCAATCGGTGCTCCTGTACGGGGCAGAAATATGGGCTGACGCATTGAAAGTCAAAAAAAGACCGGATTCAAATGTCTTCGGTACAGCGCAGAGGGGTACTACGCATTGCTTCTGCATACCGTACAGTGTCCGCGGACGTGGTTCTAGTTATTTCTGGCGTCATTCCAATTGAGCTACTTGCTTACGAGCGAAAAGAGATTTACAATCTCAGTGCCGAGATAGGTCGAGCAGCTGCCGCGGCAAGGGCGCGCGAGCAACTGATCCAGCAGTGGCAACAAAACTGGAACGCGAGCACAAAAGGTCGATGGACGCACTCCCTGATAGCCGACCTTCAAACATGGCTAAACAGACCACATGGGGAAGTCGATTTCTACCTGACGCAATTCCTCACCGGTCATGGTTACTTCCGAGAATATCTTCATAGAATGGGAAGGGTGGACTCACCGTTCTGTCACTACTGTGGAAACGTCGAAGATAGCGTGTACCACACATTCTTCACCTGCGAACACTTCTTGATTTCGCGCAGAATGTTGGAAGAAAGACACGGAGACATAACTCTGAACAACATAGTTGGGGTAATGATCTCCAGCGCAGAAAAGTGGGAAGCAGTTGCGAGATACGTGAAATTCGTACTCCGCTGCAAACGAGAGGACGGTTGTCTACTGAGGACACCCGGATGAAACGCCCCTACAAAAGAGCAGCCCCAAGGCTCTAACAGTGCGCTCCTGCATCTGAAGACATGCAGAATTGCGGTGCCAGATGCGGGATTCTTGCGCGGGCGGTGGGAGTTTGGGTTTTAGTGGGTAGCCCAACACGCTTCGGTGGGAGTCCCACACTCGGGGAAGGTAGTATAGAGACTAGCGCCCCCGGCCAGTGCATAAAGCATTTCCCTCTCCTACGAAAAAAAAAAACAGAAATATATATATTATAACTCGATAAGGTTTAAGTCTTGCCATAGCTTCCATTCGCTGAACTGTGGATAATCGTTTTCCAATTCTTTCGCGCGATCTTCTTCTGAAAAGCCGATTTGTTTTATAATTGAGGTAAAGAGCCTTATCCTTAAGCTGGTGCGAAATGATTTTTTTTGATGATTAGCTTACTCTGTTAGTTTAAGCAGAAGGAATCCATTCATTGATTTTTTGAGGAAAATTTGAAGTTTTTGGTATATTTAATTTCAATTTGATTTTTGATCTCGAGTGTCGGATTTTCAACGAATTTGTTCAACATTATTTTTTGAGCAGCCACTTCCAACACGAATAAAACTGTCATATTAAAAGCCAGTAATATGAAATTTAAACCTCATAATGGTAGATTTATTTTCTAACGATCTGCATTGCAACTTTTTAATACATTGAAACAATTGCTGTACAGGAATTGCTGGAACGCGTACCGATTTTGAGTGAACAATGCTTTATGTACATTCATAATTTTGCTTTGAATAAAAATGTACTGAGAAGTACTAATTTTTTTAGCATGAAACTGAACTGATTTCGCGAATAAAAAATCTGGCAACCCTACCAATATCGTTGTTTTGAAAACCAGGTTCATCGTTCATCACTGGTAAAATAATTTGCACATCGTGCCATTTTGTGGGCTGAAGGCTGTTCACACCGGCCGTTAGTGTTTTCGTTGACATTTCTTACATCCTCTGATTACAGTTTTGCTACACACAAACAAAACCAAAATGTTTTTCTTCTTATTTTACTTTGGCCCGCCAATTAACAATAATTCCGAAATGGCGTATTAAAGATGATAACTTAAACTGGTTGTTGTTGGTGTTGAAAACTGGTTTTCGTTTGACAGATTGTACATGGACGAAAACACAAGTTTTAGGTCGAAAACAAGTTTTAGTCACGAAAACATGTTTTCGATGTCGGTCAGAACATGGTATAAATAAACGCTTGCGGATCTACATAATTTTCATACCGCTGGCAAATTATTCTGTGCTTTTATACTAAAAATTTAAATTCAACGAAATTTTATTGAAGTGCACTGCAACTAAATAACAACATGTCTATTTTTTTCTGCTTCGTCGCAAAATCTCTCCTACTGCTAAAGTCATCAAACTAGACGAATAAGTTGCCCTCACCGCAGTTCTCACGAAAATAAAATAATTGTAGCGAGTGTGAATATCAGGAGCGTGCCTTCTCTTTTCATCCAATCACAAAACGTACTTGGGCAAAAGAAAAAGCACGCTCCTGATGTTCCCACTCGTTACAATTATAACGTGTTGTCTCTTCTTATAGATTTACGTTCTTTGAGCAAACGGAGCATCTCTCACAAGCTGACTGAGCTAGATTAAAAGCTAACAATGCTATGGATGAGGACTTGGTTGCGGTGGCCAATAAAGTTAGTGATATGACTGCACGTATTGAGTTAATGGAGGCGAATATGAAGAAAGCAGAATCATATATTGAGAATTTGCAATAACAATTAGTAAGTGCGCTACAACAGAAGTCTGCCCCGGACTACGCTGCGGATACTGTCACTTTTGGTATATCTTATGCTGAAGGAGAGAACTTAAAAAGTATTTACAACGAAGTATGTCTCTCTATTGACTATCTGTCTCCCCAAATTCGCGATATATTTCGAACGAAGCCCTCCTATGCTGATCAAAACAGTGCTGTTGACAGCGTTGCAGAATTGATGATTACGTCGTCATTTTGACGTTATTTTAGCCCAATGCCGCTTTGACGATTTTTCTCTCAAAATGACGATTTTTTATTTCAGTTTTTCCACTTAAATTCATGCATATGTATGTATGTACAAAATCTGTTAAAGGAAGATGTAATCCAAAATACATACAATCATGTATTTATTTAGTTTTGTTTTACAACCGTCCTTTTAGGTACATATGTATATTAAATTTGTACTAGACTTGTAACCAAATTGTAATTTGCCCTGCTGCCACCCATTTAAAAGAGACAGAAATATAGCAGAGGAAATTTTTTCCTGTTACTCTTTAACACTGGATCAAAATCTTTTAAGAAATTTCAAACTAGTGGAACTCAACAATTTAAAATCAGTTGTGTTTCATTAAATCCTAATTTTAAATTATTGTTAAATGAAATGTATTTACAAACCCACTTTGGGGACGAGGAACGAGTGACAAAAAATTTTTCTTTGACTCACCCGTCAACTCTTAATATATTTTTTTGATATGATATACACATGATACAAAAAAAAGGGGATTGTTTCACTTTTAAATTTTTTGACATAAACTGTGCTTACTGACGTTTCTACTTTTCATAAATTGTTGAAGTAGCACTGCCACCTAATCAAATAATTATTTTGGAAATTGTAATATTTTTTTAAGGAAATTTTATTTTATTAAAAAGTAAGTTGTAACACACGAGGCAAATAAACTTACATGATTGTTCGTACTAAAAGAGCTTTAAATTAAATTAAAATTGATATATATATAAGGCGAACCAAAAATGTAGCATTTGCTTTAACATGATATATTATATGCAGTTGGTCCTTTAAGAAACTAGGTAGGATGTTGCTTTATTTCGGATTCTAGGGAAGCATAAACTTCTTTGTGATAACGGATGATGTATAGCTCCTTGCATCTGCATGCATACATTAGTTTTATCATACGTCTCTCATTTATATATTTGTATATTTACACCAGCAAACCCGGCGAACTTCGTCCCGCCCAAAATAAATTTTTTGTTTTGAAACATTTTGGTCTAACATTTTCACCAAGAGTTCACGTTCATGATTTTCAGTGACGCATTTATCTTCTATCGGTTTGGTGGTTGTCAGAAGGCATATTTCCATTGCCGTCTTAAATAACCTAGAAATTAAATAAAGTTAAAGGACAACACCTTGAGAAAAAGGACTATCCTTTGAAAAAATCACGGATGGCCATTGTACTTATAACAGACAAAATACTCACTCTACTCCTACTGGTATCGCGTTTCGCTCTAATTGGGCGCACCCGTTCCTCCGGTTGAAATCTTTCACGGAAAAGTGCTCGGAACAAACAAACGATACTTTTGGTAACGCATTTTCAGTTACCATGCACGCGGATATCCACTTTTCCGGCATATATGGTACCGCCGGGAGTCGAAAAAACTTTCATGTTAGTTTTTTCGCAATTTCTTCTGTTATTTTTGCAGCTCCTAAATATGCAGCTCATCTTACTAAAAAACAATACAATAATTAACAAGAGTAAATGCATATTTTATGTGAATACAATGTAATATTTCACTTACCTTCCGTTTTATATTCACTATCGCTAAAAGCTTTAATTTCTTTTAAATAATTATATATATTTTTTTTTTGAAGTAATCAATCACTTTTTTATTTTTGTCAAATAATATGGTAGCTCGATTTCAAAAGAAAATGCCAAAAGCACAGTTTACGTCAAATGGGAGCAATGGCGGCTAAGAAGAAGAAGTGAAACTACCTTTAAATATTTGTATCATGGATATACATACATCTTACGGCATCCTGAAACAAGTTCCGATTGACATACAATGTATGCGGTGAGCGATCACATCTCTTGTGATTAACAATTTTTAATTAATTACGCAAGGGAATAAAAAAGGGGAATAATTTTGTTACATCAAATGTTAAAGCTGCTTTTGATAGACTTTTTTATACTGATTACGAATCCGTAAGTATAAAGTCTCCATCCATTACGATTATTAACAGGTCTGGTATAATTAAATATGTACTCGCTTTAATGGTTTCCAATATACCCAAATAAAAGTTATAATATTTTGTGTGCTTTATTGTATTAAACTATCGAAGTCAAGCATGAAAAAATCGTTTTGTACTTGGTACAAGTCTGGTAATTTTCGAACTAGTTCGGTTTCAGCCAGGAAATTCTAGTTGTAAGCTAGTATTTTTCTGACTAGTTTGGGGTTTCAGTGCAGAGTATGGACATACATACCTAACATATAAGTTCTTATGCATATGCATATGAATCGGTCGAACCTCCAAATCACCCAGAAGATCTCCAGTTTTCTTGCTGATCAAATTGGGCAGTCGTAGGGCGCTCCAGCAGGCATATTTTTCAAACAGAATAGACAAAGAAGGAATGCCTTTAATGTTATAAGGAGCATCGGTTGGTCGGGTGCCCATATCTCCTGTATTGGCCACGCGGACCAGTCGGCGTCATATATGTAATAAAATGTGTAAGCATTCTGCAATCAAAGCGAGACAGTCTAGTACCGTTTTTGTGAATGTATTGTTTACGTGATTGCCGTTGCCGTGTATAAACGGATGTGTTCTTTTTCTTTCGTACTAGTTTGTTGATATATCTGTACTGTAATGTTTTCGGACAGTACTAGCTCTTACTGCCAATAAAAGAGTATTACATACATATATGGTCGGCGTAGCTTACTCAAGGTGGCACCCGCCTTTACTTGGCTAGATTTTGGCCATCAGGCTAGTGCCACATGTGTGACAATGGGTTTTACTACCGTTTTGGTGATATTCCCCAAGTTTTACAATGAAGTCTCTGTCAGGTGAACAACGGTGGACTTCAGTGAGTTTATTGACAAGCCCTTTTCAGCACACCAGTCTTCAGGAAATATATGTTCACACATATGTAGTTTCTAGTTGAGTTTAATTGAAACTAAGTTGTAGACACATAAAGGCGGTATTTCTTTATTCATTCTGAACGTTTGGAATAAACTTTTTCGTTTACTTATTCTTTAGAACGTTCCTGATGATATGTTAACGTATATTTCAAACGCATTCTGTTTGTTCCGGCTGTGAAATGGGATTATCCGGAATGTATAAAGAAACGCAGCCAAAGTGTTTACTTTGGATGTACATATTGTATATTGGCAATATTGTACTTACGAATCAGGTATGTATATTTACATATTTACGGTCGCCGTTATACGAAGGCACCGTTGAAATATTCGTGTAACAAGGTTTCTGAAATGTTTGGATATACATATGTTATATTTTTGGCAAATAAATATTATTGTCGCGGAACCTACCAAATGGAAAAATACCTACCAGTTTTGGTAGGAAAAGCCCATGTTTGGCAACACTGATCTTAACCCTATACTATTCAAAATTTTAATTTTTTTTTAATTTAACTTTTCAGTTGTGAGCTATGCGACTGATTTTAAATACATAATAAAATGAAAAGGAATCACGGGCGTTGTGCATTGTGTTTGCCAAGAGACATGACAACAAACTTGTGCGTTATTTTCAACCTCCGAATTGTCCAGTGAAGCGACAACAGTGGGAAAATTGCTGCGATGTTTCATTAGGAGACTTTCACGTGTGCGCGTGACTTTATTTGTTGCCCATCGCAGCCTAGTATTTCTATGCGGACGCGTTTGTTCCCAGGTGCAGGATTTATCATACCGAATATGGAAGGATAGACCAAATTTCAAATGGTGGTCTGATAAAACCTAAACCAGAATCCTTGTTGACATAAAGAAACTGAAAGTAGTTTTTAATAAATGTAATGGAAAGAAAATTTCCAACTGCAAAAACTTATTAGCTAAATTATTGATGTTAAGTTCTGATGTATATTTAGTAGAGTCAAACTGTTTTTATGCCTAATATGCTTTAGAATTAAGTATCTGAATAAAAAAATAAATGCTTAAAAACATTGGGATAGTAAAAGCAAGAAAATTGTTAAAACGGTTTTATAAATGAGTGTGTTTCATTTAGTGTGTAATTTTGTGTAAGTATGCATTTCCACATTTACATTAAAACGAAAATACAGTAACTAAAATGAAGCTGATTCTAGTGAGATTTTAAATATTTTCATATTTACAAAAACTTTAATTTCAAAGATATTGAGTTTTATCAAATATGGTAAATGCATAACAAAGGGTTAATTTCTTTGTTTACATTTTTTGTCATTACAGTCAGCTATGAGAGAGCTCGACTGAATTGTCACTTCTACCTTGTTGAAGGCGCCTTGATTGTATGTAGTCGTCAAAGCGGATTCAATGTACTTAATGCGCGCAGCCAAAAATATCAGAAGCACTTTTGAATTTTCGTCTGTGGACATAATTTGTGTTTCGGAGACTTGGTTTAAAAGCGATATTAGTGATTCCCATTATGATATAACAAATTATAATTTTTTCCGGTCTGATTAAAATGAGAAAAAGGGTGGAGGAGTAGCCATATACTGCACAAAATACCTGACGACAAAGCTGATTCCACATGCGGCTATTCATAGTATCAAATATATGGTTAATGAACTGTCTAATTGTGTGTCTAAAGTTCTTTTGTCGTTTGTCTTCAACCCCAATAAATATTTTAGAGTTTGTGACTATTTTCATGTTTTGTCTCCTATTGCTGTTAATTATGACAGTATTATTGTTTGTGGCGATTTCAATGTTAATTTACCTTGTAGGGACTCTTACAGCTCCAGATTATTGGATAATGTGGCTTCTCTTGGTCTATCGTTTGTAAATGTGTGAATACCTACGAGGTATGATACTAATTGTTGTCCAAGTTTGCTTGACTATTTTGTTGTATATGGTCGTTCTTGTGTTTTATAATATTATCAAATGTCCTTTCTTTCACATCTTGATCTTATTTTCTGTTCTTTTGATTTAGAATTTAACTTCGGCCGCAATAAATTGGTTAATAGCTAGACCTCATTTGACTACCATTTTTTAAATGTCAATAGTCTCTTTAACGACCGCATCGATAGGTCCGTGTGCTCGGGACTTAGTACGGCGAATGAGAAGCTTGCTTTTTTGAATGATAATATATTATGTTGCCTTGGGGCTCATGTCCCGCTACGAACATTTATAAACAGATCTTCGTGTCCCTGGGTCCACTCTGCGGAGTGAGCTGTGATCAGACAACGCAACACGGCATATTCCCGATGGAAAAAGAACCGCTCAGATTTTAATTGGTGTGCATTCAAGGCGGCTAGAAATGAAGCCATCATGTTCATTAGACGTGAAAAGCGCAAGTTCTTTGTCAAGAAGTTGAATCCATCACTGCCCAATAAAGTTCTTTGGAAAAACTTAGAAAGTCTCCGAGTACAAATTAGTGACAGTACAAATTGCCTACTCGAGCCTGAAGCTCTCAATGAAATGTTTGAGTTTGGTGGTGTATCCGAGTTTGGTGTAGCTAGATGTACTAACCAAATACGATCCAACGCAATTGGTAAAGACGGAATTCCATTAAGGTTTGTTAAAGTAATCTTGCCGCTCATTTTAATTACATTGACTCACATGATTAACCATTGCTTTACAACCTCATGCTTCATTGATGCTTGGAAGATTGCAACAGTGATTCCGGTAGCTAAAAATAAATCTGCATGTAGTCCTTGTGATTTGCGTCCAATTAACGTCTTGCCTGTCTTGTCTAAAGTACTTGAATCCTTAATGACCGCACAAATGCATTCTCATCTCAGTAAATTCAGGTTACTGTCTCCATTTCAGTCAGGGTTTAGAGCTAAACACAGCTGCTCCACAGCTATGATTAAAATACTTGACGACATACGGATATCCTTTGATAAAAACAATTTGACACTATTATGCCTATTAGACTTTACCAACGCCTTTGATTCGGTTAGCCATGACCTACTTTGCTCTAAACTTGAGAATTACTTTGGGTTTAGTGAGTTTGTTGTCCGACTAATGAAAAGCTACTTGTCCGGAAGAGCTCAGAGAGTAAAAATTCGTTATGAAGTATCCGAACTTAGGCCGCTAACAACGGGTGTACGTCAAGGGTCTATTATGGGTCCATTACTATTTAGCATGTTCATTAATGACATATTTAATACATACTTGTCAACATGCAAAAATGCATGTTTATGCGGATGACATTCAAATTTATTTGTCAGGGGCTCATGACGATGTGGTTAATTTTTGCGCGGATTTCAATAGTGATTTACCGTCTATATCTTCATGGTCTGTGAGAAACGGTCTATGGCTTAGTAGTGAGAAATCGTTTGTTTTACCAGTATTCTACTATATATTTTTGAAAGTATATATGTATGTATGTGCCAGGTTGCAGTCTAAACGGACGGACATGACACCTGGGCCTATAATAGGGTGAAAAAAATTGGGATCCGAAAAGAGGGCGTGGCACCTCCCATAGGCGTGAAATTTTTAATCAGCCATCACTTCCAGACCATAAGTCACATGAACTTGAAACCTGGTATGCAGACATGTCAATGGTAGATGCTTATAGGCAGGTATATATAAAAGAGTTTGTGAAAGGGGGCGTGGCACATCCCATAGGCTTGGAATTTTTTATCAGCTATAACTTAGGAACCATAAGTCCCATGAACTAGAAATTTGGTATGCAGACATATCAATGGTAGGTGCTTATAGGAGGGTATATATAAACGAGTTTGTAAAAGGGGGCGTGGCACATCCCATAGGCGTGTTTTTTTTTATCAGCTATAACTTCGGAACCATAAGTCTCACGAACTTGAAATTTGGTATGCAGACATATCAATCGTGGCTGTTTATAGAAGGGTATACATATAAGTATAAAGGAGTTTGTAAAAGGGAGCGTGGCAAATCCCATAGGCATGGAATATTTTATCAGCTTTAACTTCGGAACCATAAGTCACACGAACTCGAAATTTGGTATGCAGACATTTCAATGGTAGTTGCTTTTAAGAGGGTATGTATAAACGTGATTGTAAAAGGGGCGTGGCACATCCCATAGGCGTGGAATTTTTATCAGCTATAACTTCGGAACCATAAGTCCCACGAACTTGAAGTTTGGTATGCATACATATCAATGGTAGGTGCTTATAGGAGGGTATATACAGGGAAACCCACTTAAGCACCCCCCGCTTAAGTGCCTAACCCGCTTTAGTAACCAACATTTTTGGACACCATGAATTTTTTAACGTATTCTGAAATAAATCCCTCTCTTAAGTACCTCCCCGCTTATGTAGATACCCAACCCGCCTTAATACCTCAATTTTTCATGCCCCTTTAACAATTTTACTTATAATTTTTCCCTTTTAAGTGCTCTTTTAAAATTCCTTAAAATATTTATGTATTTTGAAATTCAGTACCAGCTCCACACACCTTCGGTAAAAAAATTCTAAAAAATCAACAGTAACTTTTAGCCACTTAAAACTTGCACATTATTACACTAAAATTGAATGGGCTTAAAAACTGTATACTCAAAAAACACTTCTGAGAAAAAGTTTGAAATTATGATGATTTTTTTTTAAGTGTTCGACAAAATCTTAAGCTTAGGTTTATATGGTATTTGTTAGGGAATGAACTGCCCTTGTATACTCAAACCTATTTATTTAATCATCACTTATATATCACCAATGTAAAGGAAAACAAATGTATAATCCGAAATACATAACATAGTTGGGTTCGCCTTACATTTCTGCAGATTTCTAGCAACAGGACCGAAAGGTCCTAGAAAACATGACTTTTGCTTATATCTCAGAAACATTTTTTTTTTAATTAAGTGGATTCATATTCTGGTTCAGCGGCCTCAAATTCATCTAAAAATATTTAACACTTAAATGCATTATTACCTTCTGTATGCGGATCCATCACTAATTTTTGAGAATACAATGCAGAAATCAAAATATTAACTTAAAACCGACACGATCTTTCTAGAGCGCGAAAATTTATTTATAAGCACCGTTAGAATATTCTGTTTCCGGTCAACGGTGAGCGTTCGCTGTGCAAGTTAGAAAAGTGAAGGGGACTGGGAAATGTTTGTTTGGAATGTTATCTATCGAATGCGATTAAATTTTTAAGTTTCCTTCAAAATTTTGTCAAACTGGTTTATGGCCGCCTAAATCGTTCAAATACCCCTATGTGCAAGACTAGCACATTTAACTATTCGCGTGGAAGAGTAGCACATTTCACAATTTTGCGTGGAAGAGTAGCACATTTCAGATTTTTGCGTGGAAGAGTAGCACATTTCACTATTTGCGTGGAAGACTAGCACATTTCAGATTTTTGCGTAGAAGAGTAGCACATTTCAGATTCTCGCGTAGAAGAGTAGCAAATTCATATAAAGTGGTACTAGCAGCCGTACAAAAACCAAGCATACATGTATGTTATAATTATTTCTCCTCGACTAAGCTGAGAGTTTAATGTTGTGTATGGGGTTTTTCGGTATTGTATTACAAATAGAATAAACGTTTATTTTCCTCCTACTTGTTTTGACGCATATTCGCGTCTTGCTCAGGGAATCTATTTATAAATACGAGAAACATATATGCAAGTAAGATTTAACCACTTAGTTTTGATTAAGATTCTTTATTTCCCTTGGATTACCAAGGGCAGCCGGTCTCAGCGGATGAGTTGAAATAACTGACTACATAAAAGCGACGCTAGCGTCTAAATACCTACACTCTTGCCCTAATTTCAGTTACTGCACGTTATTAGCCGCGTGACTTCTGCACTAGCAATTGTTGGGCCAATTCCGCTTATTGTCTTGCATTTGTTTTGTTGTTGCCACGCGCAGACTATAAGTGTCTCGTCGGCAGAATGGCCGTATGAGTTATTAAAGCAGTATTGAACTTTTGCTTGTTGTTACGTGCAAAGCTATAGACGCGCCGTCAGCAAATTCGGTGGGAGCGGTGTTTTGGCCGGATGCGTTATTAAAGCGGTATTGAACTTTTGCTTGTTGTTACGTGCAAAGCTATAGACGCGCCGTCAGCAAATTCGGTCGAAACGGTGTTTTGGCCGGATGAGTGGTTACCTGTGTTAACTACTCCCCCTTTTGAAGTGAAAGCGTCGCGGTTTCCTTTATGATATTCTTCAGTACTACCATATTTCTTTGCCGTCTCCTCAGAAATATTGTTATGTTTGTAGCTATGGCTAATAGGATTAAGAGCAAGGCGCTTCCTGATTGTATTGGGCGAGTATCAATAAAATTCCGTAGGTGTGCTATGTGCTTAAGGTTTTTCATATTAATTCTTTGCAGGTGTGGAAGTGATAATAACTCGATATGTTCGGTGAAGTTAACGTGCTGTGTGGGTACCGCTTCGGGATGTGAACGCACTACTTCATTCCAGTTGTTATAAGTGGTGGTGTTTATTGTAATATCGCCTTTGAATGTTATCAAAAAAGTTCCTCTAGTCAATCTTGTCAAATTTTCGTTTTGTATTATCGCGGGCTGGTCATTAATTAAAATTATGCCGTCGTCGATCTCCTCAATGGCGGGCACGTGATCGGCAGATTTGGATTTGCATTTTGCGGAATGTTGGTTAAGTAGTTGTCGTACACAGGGACTTTCTTTCAAGGGTCGGCAGAAGTTTGCTGTTATCGCTTCTCTACAATTATAAAGGGGGATGTATTCTCCGTTGCATTCAGCTATAACATTTGTTTCCAAAGAAATTATTCTTCCATTTTGGATAACGGGCAGTAACTTTACGTTATTACAAATCCTAGCTATTTTTGGGTATTTAATAATGAAATAAATAAACTGTGTATTCTGAAATATCTCAAATTTAGAAACAGAAAGTATGTCAGTTATACTGGTATTTGTAGAGAGCTCAGCAGCTAATATATTGTTTATTTCCATGCCATTAAGCAGAATGGGGTTGATAACATTTACTTTTCCCAGAGCTACTGATGTTATAATGGTTTCTAACTCCATTATCACTGCTCTATTTCTAGTACTGACTAAAGAAAAGAGATTTCTCGTGTCGATCTGCGTCCGTTTTGCCTGTGCTAAAAGTTTATTAACTGTCACTGTCAGTTCGTTAATTTTCCCTTGTGTAACTGAATTAATCATTGCCTGCTGTTCATTTGCTTCTATTAGGGCTTCGGCTCTGGTCTCAATTGTTTGGAAGTCATCAAAGTCTGGGGTGCCGGTTATGTACTTTAATGCAGTCCCTAAGATATTAATGCCTCGGGCATGCCGGTGATGTATTCTGACCACGTCTAGAAGTTTTAATATTTCGTTAGCGTCGTTTCGGAGAAGTTGCCTGGCGTGAGAAAGTGGAAATTGCTCCAATATTGCGTCCGTCTCTTCCGCTATCGCTTCGAATTCTGTCAAGTTTGTCTTGTGGAGTAGAAAATCATAGTGTTCGTGGAGGATCACTTTCCCTGTTGTTATTGGGATGTAGTTGGAGCTGGTATAATTGAATATCCTCGCATTGGCCCAATGATCTATTGTCAAGAGCAGAGTTACCCTAAGAAGGAAGGAAAAATTTCAGTGTTTTAAGTTGGTTTTGTGAACTTTACGTCCGTCGATTAAAACAGAGGTGCCTAAATCGCTCTTGACTGTTTTTTCGGTGTAAAGTTTAGTGAATTTGTTTCCTATTCTCTTATTCGTCTTCACAAAAATCTTTTCCCCTGGTTTATATTGTCTTGTTCATCTCTTTATATTGTGTCTTTTTAAGTCATTTTGTTGGGTTTGTATAAGTCTATTCTTTATTTCGTTAACCAGTTCGTCTGGCGCTGCATGGATGATATCTATAGGTTTCCTGTTTGTCACGGAATGGACGGTGCGGTTGTACTTAGCCGTTGCTAGCAGAATTAATTCGACCGTGTCGGAAATGCAAGTCCCGAGCTTTTGGCAGCGTGCAATTTCCGTAAGTGTACTGTGGAACCTCTCCACCTGGCCGTTCGTCGTACTGTGAGCCGTTGGCGTGGTGTAGATCGTGACTCCGAAGTGGTTTTTTAAGATTGCTCTAATAGTTTCTGAATTCAGTGACCTCTCGTTATCGCAAACCAGAAATTTAGTGTTTTTGTAAAAGTTGAGGAGTTCGTAGATTGGTTCCTTAATATCCACTATGGCTCTGGATTTTATTGGAAAAACCATTGCAAATTTTGAGAATTTATCTATTGTTGTGAGAAAATGTGTTTTGTCTGTTGAATAAATGTCAACGTGAAGGATTTCCCCTGGGTATGAAGGTATGGGGGTTGATCCTATTTCGGGGTTTGGGGGACGTAGTTGGTATTTTGCTTCATGACATATTTTGCAATTTGAAACTATTTCTTTTAGGATTTTACTTAAGTCAGGGAAGTAGTAATTTTCCAGGACTTGCTGCTCATTTTCGCGACAGGATCTATGTGCACGATTATGTTCGGTTTGGAGGATTTCTCTTTGGTCCTCCTTATTAAAAACGTCGATAACCTGCTTTGTAGTGTGGCGGAACTTTACCCCTGGAAAAGATGTGGTAAGCTCGTTTTGGATTAGTGCCAAAGTAGAGAGTTCGCATAGCAGCCCGTTAACAACATTCGGATTTACACATTGTTCCATGGCTTTCAATAAATCTTGTAGGTTACTAAAAGATATTCGATGCCTCACTCGTGTCTTAAAAAGAATTGACGTGCTAACCGGTAATTTGCTGCCCTCCTCTAGTATAATCTGAGTTTGGAAACAATTAATGGGGTTTTTTTTACTGTAGGTATTGCTTGAGTTAGTGACAATTCGCTGTTGGTGGCCATATTTCCTGTGTCCACCTCGTTGTCTAGTGTATTTATGTGTTGCCGGGAAAGTGCATCGGCGACAAAGTTTTCTTTACCTGGTTTGTAGTGGAACTTTGGTGAGTACTCTTCAACAAAAGCGCGCCACCTTTTCATCTTTGCATTTGGGTTTTTGTCGGACAAAGCGAAGGTGATCGGTTGGTGATCTGTATAGATGTTCAAGTGTTTTACGCCGTATAGGTAGTTACGAAGTTTTTGTAGTGCCCATACAATCGCCAGGAGCTCTCTTTCATTGGTCGCATAGATTTCCTCTGTCTGAGACAGAGTTCTCGAGATCATAGTGATAGGTCTGCCGTTTTGTGACAAAACAGCGCCTATGGCATGTGAAGAGGCGCCCGGTGTCAAGTCAAAGGGCTGCTTGTAGTCTGAGTAAAGGAGCAGTACATCCTCTGATGCAAAAATCCGTTTAATTCTACCAAAGGCGTTAAGTGCTTCTTCGTCTAATGTTATTTCTATTTTCCGGGATTGGTTAGCACCGATATTTCCATTTTCCCCACGTAGGTATTTTGTTGGGGGCTTTGTAATCGCAGCGTAGTCCTTTTCGAATCGTCTGTAATAGCCAGCCAACCCTAAGAATGATCGTAAGGCTCTTAATGATTTGGGGACAGCGAAGTCCAAAATATCCCTCACTTTATCGGGGCATGTCTTGATACCCTCTTTGGATACTGTAAAGCCCAGAAACTCGACACTTTCCTGAAAGAATTTGGACTTGTCGGCGGACACCCGCATATTAGCGGCGTAAAGTTTTTGTAGTACCAGGTCTATGTCCTTTAAATGTTGCTCAGCACTTTCTGAAAAAAATATGACGTCGTCCTCATAGACGTGGCATATTTTACCGATTTATTCTCTTAATACGTCATCAATGGCTCTCTGAAAAATGCTGGGAGCATTTTTTAGGCCAAAGGGAAGCCTACAGAATTCGTACTTGCCGTTATTGACCGAAAATGCCGTTTTTTCTCGATCCTTTTCGGCTAACTTAATTTGGTGGAATCCGTACTTGAGGTCTATTAGTGAAAAGAATCTGGCATTTCCAATCTTAGCCAAAATTACAGAAGTGCCCGGAATCGGGTACTTGTCACTCACTGTTTTGTTGTTCAGTCTTCTAAAGTCAATCACGAGTCTGGACTTCCTATTACCGTCCTCATCGACGCCCTTCTTACTTACAACCCAAATCGGATTATTATAAGGAGAGCGCGATGGTCTTATTATACCGTCACGCAAGAGATTCGAAATCTCCTTATTGACAAACTCGGCTGAAGCTATGGGGTATGGGTAGCTCCTTGAGTAAACTGGAAGGTCATCGGTGGTCCTTATTGTTCCTAAAATATTGGTGTTATAGGGTAAAGCTTCGTTGGGGTCCGCGAAAACTTTAGCATGTTGTTGCAATAGTGCGAAAATATCCAACTTGCTCACGTTCGTTTCTATTAAGTTATTAACATCCGGGCAGTAGTGATGGAAGAGTTTTTCCCGTCCACCGTCATAACTAAGAAGTCCACTTTTGCAGTCTATTTTACCGTTTACTTCCGTTAATAGGTCAAAACCTATGATACCGTCGAAGGTGTCTAAGCTGGGTAGGATAAAAAATCTGGTATTTTTATTAAAAATGTTGATTGTCAATTCTAGTGGTGCCATGGATAGATTTGACTGTAAAGGTGCGGTTTGCGGGTTTGATTCCCCTTAGGTCGCTGAATTGTTTTATGTAGCTCTTCGCAGCACCAGTGTCAATAAGGAATTTTATACCTCTTCCCCCGATTGTTCGCTCGATATAGGGCAAGAGGGATTTTGTCCTAAAAAATTCACATCGTCATTTGTTTCGTCTTCGCCTTGGTATTCAACTTGGTTACATCCTTCGTAACCCTCGCTCTGGTAATAATTGTAACTGGCATTATCCCAATATTCTCCCTCAGGATCGTCCTGCTCCTGAGTAAGGTTATTTATCCTTTGAACTTTTTGTAATGCCTGCTGGTCGCTCCCGTGCGGTCTTTTCTCTGGCCTTTCCCTACTGAGGGTCTGGGTGGTGTTTCGGTTAGACAAGCTACTCGGGTTGCCAATATTTGGATTAGGAGCCCTTGGATAGGTTCCTTGATGGAACCTCCCATTATTACCATTTACTGGTTGAGGTTTGTTCTTTCTGAACCTTGAGAGCGATGGGTCTACATCCATTGGTACGGCCCTTTGTGTCTGAGTTTGTCGTTGTTGGTCAGGTTGGATCGCTCGGTACTGTGGTAAATACGGATACTGCCTGGGATTCTGAATTGATTGCCTGTTAAAGGACTGGGCAAACATGGACCTAGCTTGGTTTGATTCAAGCTCCTGTGCTAAAGCCAAAGCGAAGGGAAGATCGTTAGGTCTGGAAGAAAATAGTATGTCGCATAAAGGACGATTGAGCCCCGAAATAAAAACACGGAGAGCGTCCTCGCGGTATTTACTATTGAGAGATTCTATTAGGGTGGTATTTTCACCGTGAGTCATGATCGTCTTGTTTATTATTAGGGTCAGCTTCCTTTCGACCTCATCGTAAAACCCTACCGCTGATAATTTACCCTGTCTTAAGGTGGATAGCTCTTGCTCAATTAGGTGGATAGGCCTTTTATCGGCATATGCAAAATCTAACCGTGAAATAATTGCCTTAAAATTTAGGACAGTGTTGAAGGATGAAAGCACACTATCTGCCGCCCCTACTACTTTATTTCTTATGATGCCTACTGCCTGGTAGTGTTTGGAACTACCTTGGAATCCCTCGAATACCTTATACGCAGTGTTAGCTGCTTGCCGCCATGAGACATAACGGGTAGGATCACCCTTGAATTCCGGCATGGTCTTTACCAGGTCTAAGGATTCGTCACACAATACATTTGGTTCAATTGTAACCGGCTCATACTGAACCACTTGAGTTGGGGTCTCGACTCTAGCTAATCTATTTGTAAGTTCGTCTATACGGGTCTGAAATTCCTGTCTGGAATGCTCGGTTGCCGTACGTATTGCAGTATTTAGAAGGGCTTGGAGAGTCTGGGCGTCCATCGACATTGTTCTGTTTTTAGGAAATCTCCGATTCAAACACTACTTTTTTCTAAAATCTCGAATGGGATTTCTCAGATTTATCTAATTGATTTTAAACCTTTATTAATATATTTAGCTGCTAAACTTTCTACTTACATTAATATTTTCATGTCAATGTCTTGTGTGCCCCTTGATCGCTGTATTTAATATCTTGTGTGCTCCTTGATCGCTGTATTGGTGGTTGTTAATATGTCATCGTTATAATATCTTGTGTGATCCTTGATCGCTGTATTGATGGTTGTTAATATATCATTAGTGTCTCCCTGATCGTTGTAATATCTTGTGTGATCCTTGATCGCTGTATTGATGGTTGTTATTATATCATTAGTGTCTCCCTGATCATTGTAATATCTTGTGTGATCCTTGATGATCGCTGTGTTGATGGTTGTTACACTTCAATTATCAATACAGCGATCTCAAGGATCACAATTAAGTTTAAAAAATTCAC
>NW_023459394.1:56004-60299 GCF_013731165.1 Rhagoletis pomonella | reverse complement strand
TGTATCTCGGTAACCGTTCTACCAATTTGTACCAAACTCGGTACGGTTATTGTGCTTGCCACATAAAAGCCAAAAATTACGGCCGCTTTTCATATAACAATAGATTTCAGAAATGCTTGAAATTTCAATATTTAATTTAATTTAATTTAATTTAATTTAATTTAATATTATATTGAAAACATTAGTGCATTAAGATGTAATCTTTACTTGCACAATGATACGAACAAATTGCAAGAAATAAAATAAGAAGTACAGATAATAATTAATTAATATTACAATATAGATTAAGGTAATGTGTACGTTGAGTTACAAATCATATATTCTAAAATAAAACAAAGGTAAGCTTATAACCACTATTCTTGATCACGCTTGGAAGAAAAAAAGTTAAATATGAGTTTTTTGAAGTTGCCTATGTGCAACGCGTTCTTCAAGGACAGTGGAAGGGAGTTCCAGAGCCTTACCGCATTAAAAAAAAACAGTCTTGAAGTGCATAAATAGTTAAATCTCGGAAGAATAAGACCTGACGAACGTGTACTCTTGGAGAACTTAAGTTTATTGTACAGATATTCCGGGCTCTTCGTGATAAATAATTTGAACATAAAAATGCAATTACGCGCGTTCAGAAAATTTTGTAAATCACAGCCAAGTATAGAATTACGCATAGATGAGAGATGATCGTATTTCTTTAAACCAAATACATACCTTGTGGTAGAGTTAATGGCGATATTCAATTTTTGGAGTGAATGAGAGTCTAATTTGCCGTAGACGATTTCAAAGTACGTGATATAAGGAACAATTAAACTTGTAATTAACTTTTTCTTAGCGGCTACCGGTACATAAGGTGAAGTTACTCTAAGACATCGTAGAGTAAAAAATATTTTACTCACAACTTCATTAACATGATCATCACACGCAAGTCTAGAGCTAATAACGAAACCCAAATTCCTGGCTTTGTCAACTAATTTAAGCTGGTTGGCACCAATAAATAAGTTGGGAATATCCGATGCCCAAAATTTATCTTTAGCGACAGGTATTACACAAGATTTTTGAGCATTGAGGCAAAGTAAATTCTCCCTAGACCATGCAAATATTGAGCTTAAGTCCTCGTTAAGTTGTAGACAAATATCCTGAATCGATCCAATTTTATTAGAAACATACAGCTGCACATCATCGGCATAGGCGTGTAAGCGCGCATGAGTGCAGGTGCTGAAAATGTCATTTATGAAAATGCTAAACAAAAGGGGGCCCAATATGGATCCCTGAGGGACACCAGAGTATATATGCACGAGGTTAGAACAATTATTGCCGATTTTCACCTTTTGAAACCTGTCGCTCAAATAGCTCTCTATGAGTTTTACTGCAGTTTTGCTGAAGCTGAAGTATTTAGCTAGTTTTTCACACAATAAATTGTGGTTTACAGAATCAAAAGCCTTAGAAAAATCAAGCAGACAAAGTAGTGTTAAATGACCTTGATCGAATGGCTGACGTATATCGTCTAAGACTTTAACAACAGCAGTAGAACAGGAGTGACCAGCTCTGAAACCACTCTGCAGAGGGTTTAGGAGTTTATTTTTATGAATGAAGTCGGATATTTGCTGCGCTAAAAGCATCTCAAAAACCTTAGAAAGTCCTGTTAATATACTTATGGGCCTGAATTCACAAATCAGAGAGGCACCAGGTTTTTTGGCTATTGGTGTGACATTTGCTACTTTCCACTTGGATGGAAAGCACGAAGTGGTTAAACAGTGATTGAGTATGTGTGTAAAGCAAGCGAGAATGTAAGGCAAAATTAATTTGACAAACTTTATCGGAAGCTCATCATTCCCCACAGCATTAGATTTAATACTGCATACACATCTGGCCACTTCCTCCTCGCAAACGGAACTAAATTAAAATCTCGAGAGGGTGTGTTGGTCAGAAGACGAAGAAGTGGTATTTGTTACAGACGTGTGATTAGTCAAGCAACTACTTGAAGCAAAAAAATTATTGAGTTCATTGGGATCAAGTGAGCAGGGTATTTCTAAGCTTGACCGCACGCCCAACCTTTTCAAATTTCCCCAGAGCTGTTTAGGAGGCAACGATACGTTAAGCTTTGCGCAGAAGAAGTTCTTCTTAGCTAGCCGTACAGAAATAGTAGCCGAATTCCGGGCACGTTTGTAGAGGTTCCAATTTTCCTCTGTTGGCCTCCTTTTCCAGGTGTTGTAGGAAATATTACGCTTTTTAATCGCTAATTTAACTTCTTTGTTAAACCATGGACAGGAGCGTGACTTAGAGATACACTGGCGAATAGGTACATGCTTATTAAAGAAATATAAGATATTTTGTACAAAGAAGTCTAGTTTTTCGTCAGCAGTTACTAGCTGCCAACAAAAATTCCAATGGAACCGGTTTAAATCCGAAAACAACGCATCAAATTTAATGGCCTTATAGTCACGGTAATAGAACTTCGTCTCTTCTTCAGCTTTGTTATTTAACTTAAAGTCGAACGAACAAAAAATCAAATCGTGGTCAGAGATGAAAGACATTTGGTCAAACAAACGCACAGAAGTAGACCTTGGAACTATGAAAATGTCAAGAAGACTAGGACGAACATTGAATGAAAATCTTGTAGGCATACAAGTATTGACAACAGACATACCAACTGATGCGACAGAGTCTAAAAAATTCTTGGATAAAGAGTCAGGTGAGAGTAGATTAATGTTAAAATCGCCACATATAATATAGTGGTCATAGTCAAGAAGACGAGGAGTAAGGTCATCGAAAAAAGGCTGCAATGAAATGTTCTTGCTAGGATTGTACACACAAGACACCAACACTTTTGTGCTCGCATCTGAAATCACGGTAGTCATAAACTCAATCTCAGACGTAGAAGAACTTATAATATTAACATTTCGATTGTTTCTACAATACACAGCCACTCCACCACCTCTTCTACCCAAACGGTCATTGCGAAACAAATTATAGTTTGGGATTGAGTAGCAATAATCCGGAATATCCGCACTGAACCAAGTCTCTGACACACAAACAACGTCAACAAACGAATCTTCAAATATACTTCTAATGCTATCCAGTTTGTCACTATTCAAGCTGCAAGCGTTGAAATGAACTACATTAAAGCCACCAGCACGCTTACAGAGCACATTTACCAGGACTGTTTGGTTGAAATTAACATTATGTGACGGACTGTTCTCCAACATATTGTGGAGTAATATTAAAAGAAAATGGTATATTTCGAAATTTAAATACGCTAACTTACTCAAAATTGATACACCCCGGCTTACCATGTAGCGGTAGCTTGCGGAAAGGTGAAAAACATATATTTAATACTTGCGCCGGGTATTTAATGTTCGGCTCCGCCCGAACTTAGACTTTCTTACTTGTTTAAAATTAGATTTAATTTTAGATAGTACCACATATTGTGAAATTGTATGCAAATGAAATTGCAGTATGGCGATAACAATTAACATAACAAACAGAACAGTTGCAGCGAGTGCTGCATATTTCAAACAAACGGATAGCTCTCGTCAACTCCAGACGAACGGATAGCCATAGTTGCTTCAAAAAGGCCAAAAACAAACGAAAAGTCCCAAAGGCCCAAACGGAGAAAAAATGCCCATATTTGGTACAATTGTAAATGCTAGTCGTACATCTTCTGATGAGCCAAATTGTGTACAGAATGTTTTGCTTAGCTGCCTATCCTTCTTTTTTGCTCATTTACACACGGCGATTTTTGTTGCCGCAATTAGACGTTTGTAGGAGAGAGCGTGACGAGGAAAGGAGAGGGGCACCGAGTTGCTCGTGCTCGGGCAACACGCTTTGTGCTCTCGTTCGTCTGTGTAAATTGAACCGCTGTTCACAGCTGACAATAGACAATTGCATACACACAAATCGCCGTGTGTAAATGAAACGAACAACACCAAAAGGGAATGTGAAAAATCGCGTCGACTGAAGTTTCTGTGTATAAACACAGTCTTTGCACGAAAAACTTTTGCACTTAAGCGAAAAAAGCACTTAAGCGAATTTTCTTTACAACTTTAATGAGGAAGGTATCGGAATCCCTATGAAAGCAAATAATAGAGGAGCACTTACCACGTGGAGATTACTGGAAGCGAAATTTTTTTCTGAATGGTGTCTAATCTATATACATATATCAAAATGGTGTGAAAAATGGTTAGTAATTCATCAATTGAAAACGGTTGGACCGATTTTGCAATTTTTTTTTAGTTGTTCGTAATTGCCAGGAGAAGGTTTTTACGAAAGAAAATTTGGGAAACCCCTCCAGAAAAGTCGGAAAT
>NW_023459394.1:54830-55904 GCF_013731165.1 Rhagoletis pomonella | reverse complement strand
CGCGTCGACTGAAGTTTCTGTGTATAAACACAGTCTTTGCACGAAAAACTTTTGCACTTAAGCGAAAAAAGCACTTAAGCGAATTTTCTTTACAACTTTAATGAGGAAGGTATCGGAATCCCTATGAAAGCAAATAATAGAGGAGCACTTACCATGTGGAGATTACTGGAAGCGAAATTTTTTTCTGAATGGTGTCTAATCTATATACATATATCAAAATGGTGTGAAAAATGGTTAGTAATTCATCAATTGAAAACGGTTGGACCGATTTTGAAAATTTTTTTTTAGTTGTTCGTAATTGCCAGGAGAAGGTTTTTACGAAAGAAAATTTGGGAAACCCCTCCAGAAAAGTCGGAAATTGGAAAAATCAATAATTGATTTTTTTGTACGGAATTTTGTGTGCGATTCCTTCGGAATGGCTTTCGAATAGAAAAATAGAAAATTCTAAGTGGGAAACTCGGAAAAATCCGCCAGAAAGCGAACAATTTGAATTTTTTTTCGACGAAATTTGTATTTTATCACATGATAAAGTTTGGACGATGTAAGGGTGAAAAATTCGTTGTGAAGCTTGGAAAATTTCAGATAATTGTGAAATTCATTGTGAGCAAGAATCAATTGGGAACAACTTTCTCCTATGTTTCATAACCGATTCGAATGGTTGCTGCTTTTTTTGAAAGGTGTTTAGAAGGAGGAGTGCACAAAGTTTTAATTTTTCCGATAGGTTGCGCAGGGGTCGAGCTACGCTAAATAATTCATTTGGTACGTAGGTAGCCTTTTGCCTAGATTAGTATATAGGATACATTTTTTCCGTTAAGTGGGCCAGGGACCGATCTATTCGAAAAAGTTTTATTTATGGTCCAATTTGCTTGATATTTGGCACGTAGATAGCTTATTGTCTGGGTTAACATATAGGATATTTTTTCTGATAGGTGGACCAGATACCGATCTATTGGAAAAAATCTTATTTATGATGCGACTTGCTTGAAATTTGGCATGTAGGTAGCTTATTGCAGCAATTAACATATAGGATACTTTTAGCTGATAGGTGGACCAGGGACCGATCTATTCCAAAAA
>NW_023459394.1:49138-54579 GCF_013731165.1 Rhagoletis pomonella | reverse complement strand
TAATGTTCGGCTCCGCCCGAACTTAGACTTTCTTACTTGTTTAAAATTAGATTTAATTTTAGATAGTACCACATATTGTGAAATTGTATGCAAATGAAATTTCAGTATGGCGTTAACAATTAACATAACAAACAGAACAGTTGCAGCGAGTGCTGCATATTTCAAACAAACGGATAGCTCTCGTCAACTCCAGACGAACGGATAGCCATAGTTGCTTCAAAAAGGCCAAAAACAAACGAAAAGTCCCAAAGGCCCAAACGGAGAAAAAATGCCCATATTTGGTACAATTGTAAATGCTAGTCGTACATCTTCTGATGAGCCAAATTGTGTACAGAATGTTTTGCTTAGCTGCCCATCCTTCTTTTTTGCTCATTTACACACGGCGATTTTTGTTGCCGCAACTAGACGTTTGTTGGAGAGACGAGGACGAGAGGGGCACCGAGTTGCTCGTGCTCGGGCAACACGCTTTGTGCTCTCGTTCGTCTGTGTAAATTGAACCGCTGTTCACAGCTGACAATAGACAATTGCATACACACAAATCGCCGTGTGTAAATGAAACGAACAACACCAAAAGGGAATGTGAAAAATCGCGTCGACTGAAGTTTCTGTGTATAAACACAGTCTTTGCACGAAAAACTTTTGCACTTAAGCGAAAAAAGCACTTAAGCGAATTTTCTTTACAACTTTAATGAGGAAGGTATCGGAATCCCTATGAAAGCAAATAATAGAGGAGCACTTACCACGTGGAGATTACTGAAAGCGAAATTTTTTTCTGAATGGTGTCTAATCTATATACATATATCAAAATGGTGTGAAAAATGGTTAGTAATTCATCAATTGAAAACGGTTGGACCGATTTTGCAATTTTTTTTTAGTTGTTCGTAATTGCCAGGAGAAGGTTTTTACGAAAGAAAATTTGGGAAACCCCTCCAGAAAAGTCGGAAATTGGAAAAATCAATAATTGATTTTTTTGTACGGAATTTTGTGTGCGATTCCTTCGGAATGGCTTTCGAATAGAAAAATAGAAAATTCTAAGTGGGAAACTCGGAAAAATCCGCCAGAAAGCGAACAATTTGAATTTTTTTTCGACGAAATTTGTATTTTATCACATGATAAAGTTTGGACGATGTAAGGGTGAAAAATTCGTTGTGAAGCTTGGAAAATTTCAGATAATTGTGAAGTTCATTGTGAGCAAGAATCAATTGGGAACAACTTTCTCCTATGTTTCATAACCGATTCGAATGGTTGCTGCTTTTTTTGAAAGGTGTTTAGAAGGAGGAGTGCACAAAGTTTTAATTTTTCCGATAGGTAGCGCAGGGGTCGAGCTACGCTAAATAATTCATTTGGTACGTAGGTAGCCTTTTGCCTAGATTAGTATATAGGATACATATTTTCCGTTAAGTGGGCCAGGGACCGATCTATTCGAAAAAGTTTTATTTATGGTCCAATTTACTTGATATATGGCACGTAGATAGCTTATTGTCTGGGTCAACATTTAGGATATTTTTTTCTGATAGGTGGACCAGATACCGATCTATTGGAAAAAAATCTTATTTATGGTGAGACTTGCTTGAAATGCGGCACGTAGGTAGCTTATTGTCTGGGTTAACATATAGGATATTTTTTCTGATAGGTGGACCAGATACCGATCTATTGGAAAAAATCTTATTTATGATGCGACTTGCTTGAAATTTGGCATGTAGGTAGCTTATTGCAGCAATTAACATATAGGATACTTTTAGCTGATAGGTGGACCAGGGACCGATCTATTCCAAAAACTCTTGTTAATGGTCCGATTTGCTTGAAATTCGATATCCCTGTTATAGATATGCGTAGAATAGAATTGAGTCATTGTGTTACAGTTCGAAAGGTGTTTGAAGGCGCAGCAAACATGCGGGTATTGGCTATGTAACAATACTTATTACACACACAAAAAAATATAAAAAAATTTGATGTAGCAAATGTTAACGTTTTTTTTAGCGTAAGCATAAAATTTCCATAAGCCCCAGTTTTTAAGAACAACGAGGTCAAAGTGTCCAAAAATCGCGTTTTTGCAATATTTGAGAAGCTCTAGCAAAGAAAAAAAGGGTGGTAGTACCTTCCACTTAGGCTTAGATTAAAGCAAAAAATATCGACTACTATCCCTGCAAAATTCATGCACCTTTGCTTAATGGTCACTTATAGTCATTTGTTGAATAGAAAAAACTGATTTTGGGAAGCTTGAGTACCTACCGCAATTCAGGAGAAGGTCTTAGAACCATCCACTTAGGCTTAAATTAAGCTTGGACTTCTGACTTCTATCCCTGAAAATACCATTCCTGCACCTTGACCCTAAGGTCACCTATAGTCTTTTGTTGAACAGTGATTTGTACACTTTTTTCAATTGCATAATTTTCCAGTATTTTTTTTTTTATTGTTGGGCGATAAAAAGTAAATGAGTGTAGGCGCCCACAGGGAAGGTGCAGGAATAGTATTTTCGGGGATAGCAGTCTGTAGTTCTAGATTTAATTTAAGCCTAAGTGGAAGGTTCTATCACCTTTTGTTTCCTTGCTAGAGCTTGTCAAATATTGCAAAAAACGCGATTTTTTTACATTTTTACCACGTTTTTCTTTAAAACTGGGGCTGAAGAAGAAAACATGTGTTTGATGTATACAGTTTTGTCAAAGAATAAACTTTTTTTTATAAAAAATAACTAAAATTAAAAAAAAAAACAAGTAAAGAAGTATAAGTTCGGGCGAAACCGAATCTTATATACATACTCGGCGCAGGTATCAATTATTGTCGTTCCAACTTTCTTTAAACTACCCAAAAGTCTATAATAATGTAATAGATTGGCGCTTACACATATGTTAGTGTTTGGCCGAGCTTGATGTTGTCACACAAAGAGGTGGGACCTACAGTTTTACGCCGACTCCGAACGGCCATTGTATTTTAATGAGAAGCTGTTTTTCATGGTAGAAATACACTCGCGGGTTTGCCATTGACTGCCGAGGGGCGACCACTGTTAAGGGAAAACCTTTCTTCTAAATTTTTATGTGATGTTGCTTTGACCAGGGCTTGAACCCTGGCGCTGCGGAGTGTAAGCGCGCACTGCTTACCCCTACACCACAGCGGTCTATAGCAGTCTTATTTATTGTTAAGAGATTGTTGTAAGTATTAACTTCGAGTAAATTAACCACCTCAGTTATTGAAATATAGGAGTTTTCGTATATCCGAAAATTACCGTTATACGGGAAACCGGTGCAATTTTAGTCCGATTTAAATATGTAATTCTTAATGAATTGCTTTTGCGTACCAAGGTTATGAAACACACCAAGTTTGGTAAAAATTGATAATTCGGTCACCGAAATATACATTTGTGGTCATAAGTGGGCGACGCCATGCCCAAAATCCAATAATTTATAATAGTCTAATTTTTCGCTCAGTGGTCATTGCAATAGTCGATTTTGAGTCAATTAGCTTCAGTAGTTACTGATTTATCGCAGTTTCCGTGTTTCTGAAAATTGTAATTATATGGGAGGTGGGCGTGGCTATTGCCCGATTTCAATGATTTTCAACAAATTTCTTGGCTGGATCCTAAGCAACGCTCGTACGTAGTTTGTAGAGCTCTCGTTAAAATCGACTATCCGGTTATTCGGTTAGTCGACTGGTCGATTAGCTACTTTTTTGTCCGTTGATAGTCGAATAGCAATTATTCGATTAACCGATCGAATTCGACTAACCGTTAACATTCGATTAACCCCTAACTATCGAGTAGTATGAAAATCGACTAACCGAAATTATTCGAATAGGGACAGTTTTCACCATAAATTTTTTTCCATTAGCATGGCTTGGCTTTGTCAATAAGCATAAGTATTCAAAAAATATAAAAAAACAATGTTTCTGAAAGAAAACAACTAGTCGAAAAATCAAAAATGAACAGATAGTCCACAAGTTGTTTGTGAGCGGTTAGTTGAAAAGTCGAAAGGAAACGGTTATTCGATTAAGTGAAGTCGATAATTTTTTTAAACAACTTTTGCTACACGACTATTCGATTAGTCGACTAGTCGACTAACAAGAGCTCTACCAGTTTGGTAAGGATTGGTGAAGCGGCTACTAAGATAAAGTATTTCATCATAAGTGGGCGGGGTCACGCCCCTTTCCCAAAAATTTCATACTAATATTATTTTGTACCAAAGTTCTACTTTACATACTAATTTTCAACAATTTGGATCAAATATTTACTGAAATATCATAGTTTTTGCATTTTTCGAACATACCGTTATATGAGAAGGAGCGTGGTTACAGTCCGATTTCGCCCATTTTCAATAGCAACCTACGTTGGATAAAGGGCAACCAAATTTCGATGAGATATCTCAATTTTTGCTCGAGTTATCGAGTACACGGACAGACGGACGGACGGACAGACAGACATTGCTTAATCGACTTCTGTTTTCATTCTGATCATTTATGTATACATTTGTCTATATCTATCTCGATTCCTTTAGGCTGTTACAAACAACCGTCATGCGAAGAACATTATAGTACCCTGTGCACAAGTGCGCTCGGGTATAAAAATAAATAAATTGTTAAAACTTGTCAATTTGTGGTACGCTTATAATGTTGGCAAGGGGCGTATAGTATGAATGTATATAATATATGTATTTATATTTTTAATTATTAAAATTCTTTATATTCTAATAACAAATAATATTAAACAGCGAAGATGAACCTATTACCTGCTTCAAAAAAATGGGCACCATGGCATATCTAGTAATTAATCATCGACGAAAATAACATTACCTAAGATAAATGAACATAAATTATGGACAAATCTCGAACCAGACAGAACGAAAAATGACACTGAAGATGGCACAACGCCGAAACCGGTTTGTCTGCAAACCAAACTTGACAAGGGATGACGGAAATTCGTTCCAAAATAAATAATATTACGAAAATTAAAAAATGAAATGTAAAATAAGTTGTTGTAATTATATTAAAAGGGGATTAAAAAACATAAAAAAGTATTACGAAATGTTAGATAACACCGGTCAACAAAATTTTTTTTCTTTGGATTTCTGTTCTCATGCTTAGGTTCTCATTCTAAACATTAAAAAATACTTGAATTTTTATCTTTAGTTCTTAAAGTTTACTTTTTTTCCGATTTACGTCGATAAGTGTAAGAAATACGAAAAATATTCAATTTTACACCTTTTTCAGTTTTAGTTCAGAAAGTTGCAATTTAAATTCAGAAAGTTACAATTCAATTTCAGAATTTCCATTTCAAATTCAGAAAATTACAATTCATATTCAGAATTTCTATGTCAAATTCAGAAAATTACAATTCAAGTTCAGAATTTCCAGTTCAAATTCAGAAAGTTACAATTCATGTTCAGAACTTCCATTTTAAATTCAGAAAGTTGCAATTTAAATTCAGAAAGTTACAATTCATATTCAGAATT
>NW_023459394.1:45341-49038 GCF_013731165.1 Rhagoletis pomonella | reverse complement strand
ACCGTACCGAGTTTGGTACAAATTGGTAGAACGGTTACCGAGATACATATATGTGATCATAAGTGGGCGGTGCCACGCCCATTTTCCAAAATTTTATCATAAACGTATTTTTTGGTAAATGATGGTTGCAAGTGTCAATTTTGAATAAATTAGCTTTAATATTTACTGATTTATCCATATATGTAATACTTCTATATTGGTAGTAAGCTAACATCTCAATGTGTAAGCATTCCGAAATCAAAGCGAGACAGTCTAGTACCGTTTTTGTCAATGTATTGTGTACTTGAGTGCCGTTTTTGTAAATGTGTCGTGTACATGTTTATTTACAAACGTATGTGTTCCTTTTCTTTCGTACGTGTTTATTGATATATCTGTACTGTAGTGTTTTCGGACGGTACTAGCTCTTACTGCCAATATAGGAGTATTACATATATGGATTTATCGAAGATTTCGTATTTCTCTAAATTACCCTTATATGGAATGTGGGCGTGGTTATTGTCCGATTTTTAAAGTTTTCAGCCATTTGGTATGCTGTACCAAAGCCAACAATTGTGCCAAGTTTGGAAGAAATCGGTGCAGCGGTTGCCAAGATATACACATGTAACCATAAGTGGGCGTGGCCACGCCCATTTTTCAAAAATTTATAATTTTCTTATTTTTCGTCTCAAAATTATTATAGATATCAATTTTGAGTGAATAATCTTCAGTAGTTACTAAAATATCGCAGTTTTCGTATTTCTGAAAATTACCGTTATATGGAAGGTAGGCGTGGTTATTGTCCGATTTTGCCCATTTTCAATACCATCTGTCCTACGCCCGAAAGAAGTACACGTACCAAGTGTTGTTAAGATATCTTAATTTTTACTCGAGTTATCGTGTGCACAGACGGACGGACGGACGGACAGACAGTCACCGTTTAATCGATTTCTCTTTTCATTCTGATCATTTATGTATACATTTGTCTATATCTATCTCGATTCGTTTTGCCTGTTACAAACAACCGTTATGTGAACAAAATTATAATACCCTTGTGCACAAGTGCGCTCGGGTATAATAATCTGATAGCCCATTTTTTGTAATCGCGTAAAAATTGTCGAAGTTAGGCGACTTTTCTTAAATACGGCCTTGAATTTATATTGTTTATGTACCGTACTTTCAGAGTTTTTGAGCACTGTGGCTAAAGAATTTGTCAATATTTATTCAAAATTGATATGTACAATCGTTTTTTGAAAAGATAAGGTTTCTCAGGAAATCTCAAACTACTTGATACATCTCAACCAAATTTGGTATACACATTACTCTTAGGCTTGTGAAGCGCCATTTTGAAAATTTTGGAAATCAGACAAAAAACCACCGGCTCCACCAACGTAACGGAAATTTCAAAAAACTCAAAGCTAGCTATATTTTAGAGGGAGTATGTTTTGTCCCATTTCAAAAATATCCAGGAAGATACTTAAGGAGCATAAGCACAATGTGATCGGTCAAGTAGTTTTTAAGATACGCATATATCATAAAAGTGGGCGATGCCACCCCCATTTTCATAAAATTTCTTGAAAAGCCACTTCTTTTCTAAAGAGCGATTGCATATATCAATTTTGAATAAATATTTGATGAAATCCTTAGGCACACTGCTCAAAATATCACACACATATAATTCAAGGCCGTATTTAAGAAATTAGTTATAGAAATTTAATTTTAGATAGTACTAAAAAAATTTAAAAAATTAAGAGGAGTAGGGGTTTTTTTTTTTAATTTACCCGATAAAAAATCCCAACAAGCCAAGTCCGACATCTAAATGATCTTTGAAAGATCTATAAAAATAGGCAATAATATTTCTCATAAAAATGAATAAAATTAGGGGGTAGTGTCTTGAAATTTCCAAAAAAACAAAAAACATTTTCGGCGCACCCTAATGTACACTAATATTTGACACTGCCTGTATATGCACAAAAGCAATCAAATGTGTAGAGAAAATTTATTTTTTACACGAATTGAAAATATTGCAGTTTTTGGCAACGTTTAATATTATAAAAAAATACATACATACATATATGTATTTCTGATGGACGGCAAAGAATTGCACATTTTATTTTATTTGGGCCTTTTTACTTGGATATTCTGGTACATAAAATTTAGATGAAGTGGCAACCGTGCTCGTGATGAAGAGCGGTGGCCTTGTGCGGAGAGACATAAGCATTCTACTTAGGAATAGAGTACAATGCAAAAAGTACTTGCAAGTGTAGAAGAAACAAGTGTAAAGGGCTGACTATAATATGAATAAGCAAGCGTATGCAAACATGCGAATACACATAAATCCTATTCTGAAACTATAATGTACTTAACATCAAGTTTCGTCAAACGTCATTTGCTTAAGGAAAGAGCGATACTGGTCACACCTTCCGTACGGAATCAGCTGGTTGTACTCGTATGTATGTATGTACATATGTAACACATGCAGTGTTGCCGCTTTGAAATTTTTTGCCGAAATTGGTAATTGTTTTCTTTGTTTATCAAATTTGGTAATTTGGTAACTTATTTTTCAACTTGGTAACCTTTTCGATTCAGTCCTACATGTAACATAGGTCAAAACAAGTTCTGGTTCCACATTAGGAAGTGGGCCGTAAGCGTTTCCTTTAACAGAAATACCAGTTAATCCTGAAAGTTTCGTAAGGCGAACAGTTCTTCGGCGTTTCTATTTTACTATAATTGTGTGATCTACAACAAACTGCTTGATAGTGGCTACTGTTATATCTACCGAGTCCCTTTCCAAAGCACGACCGTGTTACTCACTTTCGTTACAATTATAACGAGTTGTCCCTTCTTGTTATCTACGTTCTTTGGTCATAACTGGACAATAGTGAATTTTAAAAAGCTCCGAAATTTTAGTTTGGTTTAAAATAAGTTTGGTAATTTTTTGTTGAATTAGGTAACTTTTTCTGGTGATTTGGTTAAAAAATAAAAAAATGTGGCAACACTGAACACACGTAAGCAAAATATAGCCACCTAAATGTCTACACTACGTTGCTTATGTATTTGACAGACTTTTCGTTCATTTTCTGACAGTCAGTTACGGCAGGTTGTTCACATTATAGTAAGCCCTTAATTCTGCAACTCTTTAATATACATATATAAATGGATCGTGGTTTGTTCGGATGCTTAAAACTTGAAAACAACTAGACCAAATTGGATACTAATTTCTAAACTCTCTCATTTTGCTTCCGAGAATCTAAATTGAACTTGTTTTCTGACTTGGAAGCACTGTCAAATAAAGTTGGACCGAACAGCTGACAAGCAAAATAGAGAGCTGCCACTATATATGCACAAAACGCACTGATTTAATTTCAATGGATTTCCTGCAATCACATTACAAAATCCTGCTTAAAGATAGCGTTTTGAAGAAAACGCATTTTAAATGGTATTTGTTAACATTAAATAATGAAGAAGACATTAAAATTCCAAAACATTTGCTTGTTTTGTTAAATAATAAAGTTCACAAAAATTTACTCAATAAATCTCCCAATATGTATTTCACTGCTGTGGCAACATTGGGGGATGTTATAAAAATGCACCTTTTCACAGCCCTCTCACGAGAGAAAGAGTTTCGTATCATGTTATCTTTGGTCGCGCAATGTGTGTGGTGTAAATCTGGAAATTTCATGCTTTTCACACGGCCAGCTATCAGGGTTCGGAAATTCTC
>NW_023459394.1:42886-45241 GCF_013731165.1 Rhagoletis pomonella | reverse complement strand
AATTTCATGCTTTTCACACGGCCAGCTATCAGGGTTCGGAAATTCTCATTTATGATTATTCGTTTTCATTCTTAGGCGAGATTTATCGCGATCGATAATATTCCAAGTCTATTTTTGCATTCTTTTATCGGGAGTGAAAAATGCAAACAAATTTATCATCTCTCACATTCGGAATGCGATCGACAAAAAAATTCTCGCTGCTTTTCATTCGCGATCGCAAAAAGCAAAGAAATTTCCTCTCACTCGAATATGAGAAGTCCGAGCATTGCCGATGTCGGCCTCTCATAAATAAGAAAAACGATGCAAATAATCCATTCGCGATCACTCACAACAGCTTATCGCGATAAACTTTTCGCGAAAATTTTTCAACGACGGGGAGATATTTTTCGCGTTTGTTTTGGGTATGCATTTTGTTATGCATACAGCGTACATACATATGTACTAGGGATGCCAATCCCGGGATCCCGGTGTTTTTGACGTCCCGTAAATCCCGGGATTTGCTTGCATTAATCCCGGGATCCCGAAAATTTTGAAATATCGAATTGATAGTAAGAATTTGTTTATGAATTTTGAAGTATGATTTTTGTGAAATGCCGTTTTGACTGCAGTCAACAAAAAACTTGAAACTGTACTTTTAAATTGCAGTCTGAGCCTTTTTTGAAACATAGTCTACTCAAATCTTCGTCAAATCGAAAAACTTATAATTTGACGTGCTGGTAAAGGAAGTTCAAATATTTTGTAATGGAGGAGATAGGCATCAATATGGATTATGTCTTCCTTTTGACAGTTCCGCCAGAAGTGTTGATGCCAAAATGTTTTTCATCAGTAGGTTTTGTATGTAAAAACTGCTGGTCAATCTTAGAAGACTCCGCTTTGAATGCTTTGCTGCTCTTACGAAAGCATTTTAAGTGCAATAATAACAACACCGGCAAAAAAAGGGGTGTGTGTTTTTAACCAGACCCAACTACCAACATGTATTTCGAACCGCTGAATCCGATTCTGAGATCCGTTTGACTCGTACACCCTCATAATTTCTAGTAAGTTGCGAAAAAAATGGCAAAAAATTCTCCATTCGGCATTTTTTTGTAGAGTAGAATAAACATGTTTAGAGAAATCGTTTTTGTATATTTTTGTTTTATGTTTTTTTATTAATCGTCACTTTCAAAAGTACCTGGTATTTACATTATTATTTGTGATGTATACGTTCCTCAATCACATGTTTTTTTTTAAATACAATTAAAAAAATGTTTTACTTTAAAATTTGTCTGATTTAATAAATATCGCTAGCGTAGAGTGCAAAGATGCTAAGTCCCAATTTAAAAATTGTACAGGAGAGGAAAAAACTTCGTATAGCCATTTTCTTCAAGTATTTCGCAAAACTTTGAATACAACATTTTGCCTGATTAAAGCAAAGCAAAACTCCGTACGAATCGGAGGGATTCGATATTTATTAAATGATTTCGAACTTTTTTGGCCTTATCGAATTTTCGGAGCTTTTTTTGGCCTTAGCAAATTTTCCTTTCATTGAATATAAACGAGAAAACATAAAACAAGGACCTTTACCCTTTTCGAAACGATGCAATTTTAATTTATCTAGCCTCCTATATCAAAATATGATTTTTCATTAAAAGTGAAGTTAGAAACTTTTCACTCTAAGCTAGCGATATATGAGTTTTACAATCAGTTTATCGTAAATTTTAAATAGTTTTATTTAAAGGTATGTTTAAATGCTTTCAGATATTGAATTTTTACTCATATTCATAAAATTTATGACTCAATTTGAATCCCGGGATAAATCCTGGGATCCCGGGATTACAAAAAAAATATCCCGAAATCCCGGGATCCCAATTTTCCTGATATTTTGGCTTCCCTACTATGTACATATGTATATGTAAGTAATGCAAGCAAATGCAAATATATGAATTATGGTGGAACCATATATGTATGTATCTACATATACGTAAATTACGTACATGCATACGTGTAGTTAAAGTATATTCCAAGAGTACACTTTTCAGTATAATGGTGTATCTGCATGTTATTTTATTATAATGATTGCGTTTATATTTTTATATCTAATAAATGGAACTTAGTGGGGATAAGATTGACTAATGAGAAAAGTGGGCGTCTGGTGAAGACTGAGAGTAAAGAAAAGCAGAAAAAACAATACATATAAATTTTTTATTTATTTTAAATGTTTTGATTCGCCATTATAAGGATATTAATA
Source organism: Rhagoletis pomonella (assembly GCF_013731165.1). Classification (NCBI taxonomy): domain Eukaryota; kingdom Metazoa; phylum Arthropoda; class Insecta; order Diptera; family Tephritidae; genus Rhagoletis; species Rhagoletis pomonella. The sequence goes on along the minus strand of NW_023459394.1, from coordinate 43,014 downwards.
AGAAACCAAAAATATAAACATGTAAATAGAACAAGAATATGTATGGATGTATTACTAGAAGAAAACTCAATAAAACGAAGGTCTGCATTTCATATCCATGCACACATACATATTTATGTAGATATGTG
>NW_023459394.1:39800-42786 GCF_013731165.1 Rhagoletis pomonella | reverse complement strand
TATGCATGTACTTATACCGGTAAGAGCATAGTTATTTACTGAACAGTAGCGCAGAATGAGCAAAACTTTTGCAGCAATAATCAAATAATAGCTAAGCGTTGGTTTTACTACGACCTTGCAAAGACGAAAAAAATTTACTTGAGAGCCTTTTAGCCTGAAGTATGTATGTAGATACGTAGATACAATATTGCAGCAGCGTTCTACCTACCTTTTGTTTATTTTCCACTAATAATTAGTATGCTTTAGAAATATTTACGGAAATAGAGCACATGATTTCGTTAATTTTAGAGTTGTAGCAGGTAGTTAATTTTTCTTTAAACTGCATTTCGCTAAGTGTGGAGTTGTGTGGTTTAGTTGGGATTTCCCTGAATACAAGATATTTTGTAAATACGTACGTTCTTCATAAAATTTTATTTTGTAGGAGTTTTGGGTGTGCACCTACATAAATGAGGTAAACGTGACCACTCACAACAGCTTATCCTGAAAACTTTTTAGGGCGTTGTATGGAAGATGTTTTTTTCGCTTTTCTAAGGAATTACGCTGTAAATGCACGTATACATATACATAAGCATTGTCGTCCAGTAAATTATGGAATGTGCTTGTCGGATATATATAATAGGGCGAACACATTTCTTTATCCAAACATCAGTAGAGAGGAGTGTTATACAGTGCTTAGTAGCGACTATTTAAATAAATAAACGATATAACAATATCGAGAAAAGACAATGGGAAGGGAAAAAACTGATTTGCAAAATTACGTTAAGTACGATGAAACTACCAAGAAAAGTACATGCATTGTAGGGTCGTGTAAAAGAGAGCTTAGTGGATTATTGCGAGGAAATATAAAAAGACATTATAAACATACACAAAATAGATATAGAAAATAGTGATGAAAGTGATGATGATAATACTTCTACCACAAAAAAAAACGAAAAACCGTGTCAAAGTTAATTACTAGTTTGGACAGAGACAGTTTTTTGAGATGCTGCGTGGGACTGGTCACCAAAAAAAATATTCCCTTTCGAATATTTGATGACGAGGAATATTTTAAACAACTTATATCACCATACGAATAGAAGTTTGGTATACATTTAAACTCAAAGACCATAGTAAACCTTCTTGAGAAAGCAAGTCAACAAATTAAGGAAAAAATAGGTCATTCGGTAAAAAATACAATAATATCTATAAAAATTGACATCGCAACTCGCATGGAAAGAAGCGTTCTGGGGATCAACATCGAATACATTAAAGATTACAAAGTCATTGTTCATACAATTGGTAAGTAATTTCGTTTTATATAAATAAACACACATACATATATATGTATATTCATTTAAATGAATAAGTATTCGACAATCATACTTTTTTTTCAGGAATGATTGAAACAACTAAACGACATACAGCTGCAAATTTAAAGGAAGAAATTATGAAATGTCTCAACGAGTATGGCTTTGGGATAAACCAAATTTATTCCAATACCACTGACAACGGCGCAAATGTAGTTAAAGCGTCCAAATTGCTACACGATATGCAGCAAGAAAGTTTAGCAAACGAAGATGCTATAAATGATGTTGAGACAGACCATATTGAGTCCCAAATCGCTTCTGTGTTTTCTGTGGTTCGTTGTGCTGCTCATACTATTCAGCTAGCAGCATATGATGTCATAAAAACAATTGAAAAGGACTTGAAGAGTGCAGGACGATTGTAAAAAAAATTTAGAACCTTAGTAAGAGCAAGAAATACCGACATCAGTTTGCCATTCATCGACAACAGAAATAGGTGGAACTCTACGTATGATATCATCACTTTACCGAATCAAAGAATACTTTGAAAATTTGGATAAAAACATGTACATAAATTGGTCATTCGTTAAGGATTTTCTCACCGCTTTTCAACCAATCTCTAAGTGTACCCTAAAACTTCAAAATGAGCAGTATATTATAGGAGACTTCTTCAGGGATTGGCTTACTTGCGAACTAGACCTTGCAGACTTGGTCCCAGACAATATTTATGCAGATTCCCTCCTAAATGCGATGAAAATAAGAAAAAATGTCCTTTTAGAATATAAGGCTTTCGTCGCTGCTCTATATCTAAATCCAAGATTTAATTTTGAAGAATCACCTCTCCTCAGCTCTGAGCAAAAGGATGTTGCAATGGTAAGCCAACTGAAATTTATATATATATATATATTTCGTTCAATTAATTTATTATTTACTTTGAATTTTTTATATCTTTATAATTGTGAGATACTAATCCAGTTATTTTAATTTTTCCTACTCTTTTACAGGATCACTTAATCAGGACTTACGAAATGATCCAGAAAATTGAAAATCCATCAGTATATGAGAATGATTGCACTTCTGGAGTTGTACCACATACAACACAGGACAATGAACTTCCAAGCACATCGAAAGGGGCGTACCATATGTTAACGCTTCACGTAAGGTCATTGGCAAAATCGCAAAGTGCAATGAGACCAATCGTAAAACCTGACATCAAGCAAAAGCTGGTTAATCTCTGTGTAAAAGAAATGGAACCGTTCGACACAAATGTCCTGGAATACTGGAGAAAATTTTATCGGAATGAGTGTGAGATGTTGAAGTTAGCGGAGGTTGTATTAGCAGTACCAGCAACACAAGTTTCTGTTGAGCGGGCTTTCAGGACACTTTCTACAATACTCACTAAGTTACGTACAAAATTGTAAAAAAAATCGTTATCTATTGATAACAAAATAAAATTTTGATATACTCCACTTCTCAAAATTAGAAATTGAAGAAAATAAATGGATAAAACAATGTGATGTAATAATTTGCTTCATTGGAAATCCCAACTAAACCACACAACTCCACACTTAGCGAAATGCAGTTTGAAGAAAAATTCACTACCTGCTACAACTCTAAAATGAACAAAATCATGTGCTCTATTTCCTTAAATATTTTTAAAGCATACTAATTATTAGTGGAAAATAAACAAAAGGTAGGTAGAA
>NW_023459394.1:36087-39700 GCF_013731165.1 Rhagoletis pomonella | reverse complement strand
AAAAAAGACAGAAAATACGAAGAACAATCAAAAAATACATTTATTTTAGAAATGTTTATATTACAAGTAAAAAGAGAAAAACTATGAACTAGTTTCATTATATGAAAAATTTGTACTTTGAATCTTTCACTATTTTATCCTTTCGAGTTTCTAACTCATAAAACTTTAATCTGTATAGTTGTAGTAACATTGAACCACAAAATGCATTTTGAAGTTTTCTGGCAGCATTTTCATTCGATTTTCGCGAAGAAAAGCCTTGAATGTACTAAATGTGCGCTCGACGTAAGTTGATACAAGTGGAGCCCAATTTAAATATGGAACGTTTCCTCGCCCTTCACAATTTTATCCACACCCCTTATTGTCTCCAAGCCTACGTTAGCTGAGAAAACGGCTTTGAATTTTTCCAACACCAATTTGGCAAGAGGTCCCTGCGCTTCTATAAGCCGCATGGGCATGTGTATATTTTTTAATCTTAAGAAAAAAATTGTAAATGCTATAATCACTTTTTTAAAGGTAGAAAAGGCAAAAAAAGGCAAATATCTTAAAAAAGGAAAAAAAAAGGCAAATATCTTAAAAAAGGCAAAAAAAGGCAACATCAAATGTGTATACATGGAATCAGGGAAAGCTAAATCGTGGACATTCTTAATCGAATATACTCTATCTCTTTAGCAGAAAAAAGGCAATTTCCATAAAATCCGTTCCCTGCTTATTAATATCCTTATAATGGAGAATCAAAACATTTAAAATAAATAAAAAATTTATATGTATTGTTTTTTCTGCTTTTCTTTACTCTCAGGCTTCACCAGGCGCCCACTTTTCTCATTAGTCAATCTTACCCGCACTAAGTTCCATTTATTAGATATAAAAATATAAACGCAATCATTATAATAAAATAGCATGCAGATACACCATTATACTGAAAAGTGTACGCTTGGAATATACTTTAACTACACGTATGCATGTACGTAATTTACGTATATGTAGATACATACATATATGTTTCCACCATAATTCATATACATATTTGTGCATATTCCCACATTCCTTCCAACTGAAAAGCATTTGCTTGCATTACTTACATATCCATATGAACATATATGCAGGTATGCATTTTGTTATGCATACAGCGTACAATGCATAACAAAATGCATACCCAAAACAAACGCGAAAAATATCTCCCATACAACGTCGTTGAAAATTTTTCGCGAAGTTTATCGCGATAAGCTGTTTTGAGTGATTGCGAATGGATTATTTGCATCGTTTTTCTTATTTATGAGAGGCCGACATCGGCAATGCTCGGACTTCTCATATTCGAGTGAGAGGAAATTTCTTTGCTTGTTTCGATCGCGAATGAAAAGCAGCGACAATTTTTTTGTCGATCGCATTCCGAATGTGAGAGATGATAAATTTGTTTGCATTTTTCACTCGCGATAAAGGAATGCAAAACTAGACTTGGAATATTATCGATCGCGAACGTGAGAGAATGTGAGTGAGAATTTCCGAACCCCGTCAGCTATATGTGGCGTGTTCTCGAGTTGGGGAAACCATCCTCACTCTTCATTTACGTTCCGGATCAGAAAACAAAAAATTAAATTTAAAAAAAAAGCCTTTTATTATACCACGCTTTTATAAATGGACTAAAAAGTAGAAAATAATATATCTCCGTCCCATAGAAGCTCCGCGGATTATTGAAAATGTCATTACATTACTTGATTTTCCGCCCCGTACACGTAAATATTTAATTTAAAGAAATTAGTATTTTTTCCTGTGCATTGCTTAATTCAACACACATTCGGGCAGGTTCTGCAATTCACTTCCGAGTGGCAGGGGTTGAGCCAATTTGAATTCAAAGCAAACTTGACTCAAATTCACTCGGAAGTGAAATGCAGAACCTGCCGGTATATCTTTTTTTATGTTTCGATCTTTTTGTTGTGATATAGAAGTAATTATTTCTATACTAGTTAGGATTAATATGTAATCTATTCTAGCAGCAATTATCTGCAATTCTTTTGGAAAAGACTCATCTAACTAACAAACATACTTCTCTTCGAAAATATTGCAAGTATTAGAAATCATAAATATACGAAGGTAATTAACTTTAAACGACGTAGTAAAGTATAAAAGAGTAAGCTGTTATTTTTTTCTTCATCTTCTGTTATCTGTTTCAGAAAGTCACAAAACTTAACCCTCAAACGGGCAAACCCGTAAAAATGCTCAGATCAAGCTGACATTTTGTGTGCATGTAAATATAGGCAAAATATCCTTAAGATTGAGTTTTCAGATAAAAATTTTGTGTGGAATTATTGTTATGTGAGAAATACTCAACACCGTCTCAGGACGGTCTTGCCGGTTTGCGCGTGAATAAAATTGTAATTATGTAGACATGTTTTTAGAACAATTTTATTAGGAAACATAAGTTATTCAGGCAATTTTTTTTAAATTAATCAATTTCATTTGACTTCGAGGCATGAACATAAATGAAGGTCACATTTGGAACAAGTGACTTGTGTGTCTGATTTCTTACAATATTTGCACCGTTTTTCCCCTTTTCTATCCATCCAAATCGGGAAATGATCTTGGCCATCGAATCGAACATCATCAACTTGATGAAGAGCTTTTCTTCCAGTTATTGAGGGGCTAGGCTGTTGAGATACCGAGCGATCGATACCTTGCACAGATGATTGTCTACCTACAGGCCGTTTTTTCTTTGAAAGAAACAAGACCAGGAGCTATTTCCTCACGGAATTGCGGAAGATTGTATTGTTGTTCTTCTTCGGATACATTGCTGGAATCATTTGCTTTCTCAGCACGCACACATTTGTACAAAATATAGGCATTCGTAGCCGCCATATCCACAAAATGATAAAAACGTCACATCATAATATTTTAGCCTGAATATGGTAGCGACCCATAAGACTGTCCATCCACCCATGTGAGCATTGTATTCGCGTATGATTTGCGGACAGTTTATTATATGAAGTGTTTTTGTTTTCTATCATATCGGGACACCTTCGCTGTTTGCAGATCAGAATTCGCTCTCAAAATACCAGAATTCGCTCTTCAATACCAACATATGTAGATGCCAGGCGCACACATTTGTTATACGTCCATAAAACCGTATTCAGATCGATTCCTTGAGCTGAGGTCATGTATTCGGTGGAAAAACTTCTTCTCTCTTTGCGGACCTCGCCGTCGGTCGGTAACTTGCAACCTGGTATGCGGTTAGCTGTAAATAAAAATATAATCATGCACTTTTATCAACAAAAACTGCTGAAAACCCAATTACCTCTCACTGTGCCTAAACTGTAAATTCCACGAGCTCGCAAATATACCAACAGAGGCAATGATGTATAGAAGTTGTCAAAGTAGAGTATGTGTGGAACGAAATCGGGAATTGTTTGTGATAAACGAATAACAATATTTGATGTGTTGTAGATTTCGAAACGGTAGGCAACGCCATTCGTATGGCAAAGCACAAACAACTTTACGGCCCATTTATGCGGCTTGTTTGGCATATATTGGCGAAGATGGTGCTTCGTCTTTGTGCTGCACATCATTACATCGACGCAAAGCCTGACTGACTTCTGGACTGAATCGAATCGGTCGTTTAGTT
>NW_023459394.1:29447-35987 GCF_013731165.1 Rhagoletis pomonella | reverse complement strand
TCAATCACTTGATCAGCTGAGTTATTATACTCAATGTTATGAACGACTTAGTCTGGGTCAACAATACTGTTATCACTGCTAAAAGTTTCGTCTTCGACTTCCACAGAATCAATGAATTCCATTAATTCTCCATCCGTTAATTCTGCCAATTTTTTTTTCTTTTTATAATAACGCTCAGAACGATCCATATTTCACGCAAAAATATATATAATTGCAATAAGAGGCACACGTTTATATGTCTGTGCAGAAAAGATGAAAACCGCAATGAAACAGAGGAGGAATATGTTTTTACCCTCAAACGGCTAAGACAGTCTCAAGACACTTACAAATATTTTTTCACTTTCAACATTTTATATAACTCAAATACAATATGTCAGGTACTTACCGTAAAATTATGAAATCAGTTGCTTTGTTCTAAATGTGTCTTTTTTTAAATTAAACGAAACACAAATCGCAAAGTAATTTCAGGCGCTATTTGATTCGTTGCTCGCACTTTACTGAAAACAGCACTCAAATGCGTTGTCGGAGTGCACTCATTTTAGTATCAAAATGTCAAACACAGTAATTTGCACACATTTACCATTAATTTAAGCACGAAAAGTAATTATGTTTGACTCTGAAGGCAGAAAGGTGAAGACCGTCTTGAGACGGTCTTACCCGTTTGAGGACTAACTCATCACTGTTACGGATTCTTATGCGCCGCAAAATGTGCCACAAAAATTCGACTTAAAGTGCTAGAAAAATACACAAAAACTTATTTTGTTTTTACGAAATATGGTCGCCTTTTGATTACCCCTTTCTCTGTTCGCGTTCGATTCTAAATTAAAGGCAAAGGGTGAGAAAATTTTGGTTCGATTTTTAAAATGTCACATTCCTGTAAGGCAAAAAGGCACATTCTCTGCCCTTTGAAGCTTTGTCAGGAGATATGGTTACCGTGAAAATCAGATGGTTGTTTAAAACGACAATATTATAAAATGCGTGAGCTAGACAACGACAAGAAGGAAAAAATAAATAAAATAAGAAAGCTTTTTAATATACCACGCTTTTATAAATGGGCTAAAAATTAGAAAATAATATCCTCAGTCTCATAGCATTTGTTTTTATAACTTTTGATTTTGAAATTTTAGTAAAAGTCATTATAAACAATTTATGAGACTGAAAACCAAAAACGTGAAGCGTATGCAATACAAAAGATTAGATTTATTTGACAATAGTCAAACTACGTAACATAGACCTAAAATTTCTACAGCGCAAGTACAAATTTGAGATCGATTTTAAGCGATCGTTATACATAAACCCACATATCGATGGCTGAGTGGAAGGTCGACCTATATCGGCAGCCAGTTCGAAAACGCCCTTTCTCAGAAAACTTTTCAAGGACGCCCTACTTCAGAATATGACTGAAGAACGCCTTATTTCAAAATTTTATTGAAAATACCCTATCTCAGAACTTGGTTGAAGAACGCCCTACTTCAAACGAAAATACATTGAAAATGTGCTCAGATAGGGCGTTTTTGAATCGGCAGCTGAGATAGGGCGTCGGTTCTAAATTATCGATACCTACTTTTATTGGTACTTCTGGCAATGAAGTTATTCCGTATGAACTGGATTAAATTTAATTTTTTAAGTAATAAATTAAACCTCCTCGGCGAATCATAAAGTCCGAAAAATAAAAGTTAATAACGTAGGAACTGAAAATAAATAAAACAACATAACTTTGCAAAACCATATGTTTAGTGATAAAGGGTATTTAACAGAGAAAATACCTTGGAAAAGTTTACAAGCAGCTAAACTCGTTTAACCTTACAACCGTGAGTTGGTCACTCAGTGCCCATATTCATTTTGTATGCTGAATTTCGGGGGTTTGGGAAGATCAATTTGATTTCTTATCGTAGGCAGATATATATATTGTACCTTCGTTGGCAAGTTGACAAAATTCTAGGTGTATATCTCTTATAGTAAAAAAGTAATTGATTTTATTTATTCTTATAAATTATATAATTTCCACACGAAATTTCTAGCCTGGGCGACGTTAAACATTTTAGCTTTTTCTAAGATAACTATTTTTTTGTCATCCACGCTTTGCACCCTACTCTTTTCTCCTTTGCTTATTTTTTTCAATAACAGAGCTGGTCTCCACCACCTTTAATATTGTCCGATAATGTTTTCAGCGCGAAGAATAATAGAGTTACTCTGTACGTTCGGCCGTGTATATGGCGCACAGTGTTCTATTTTTGAAAAAAGGGGACAAAATCAAACATGAAGAGATCGAAATAAATGTGACGGTGCTTTAAAGCTTTTGATATGGGGAATTTAGGTAAAAAAGATAAAAAAATCAAAAATGTTACTTTTGAGTAATTTTAAAGGTCTGATTAAATGAAAAATTACCTTGACCTTAAGACAAAAGAAAAACCTTTGGATTTTTATTCTTTTGACTTAAGAACAGCGTTCAATGAACTTAAAAAAAAAAAAATATATTAAATGGATTTTTTAGTTTTTGCTACCTTGGAAATGGATTCCCTGATCCAAAAACAGAAAAAATATCTGTTAAAAAAGTTCATTGCATACTGGTTCCAGGAAAAAATATCCTCAATATTTGAAGGTCGCTGGCATTTAAGCAGCCATAAAGCACTGGCCGATTCATATTAGTGTAGGAAAAAATTCCGAAAGTAAATTCCCCTTGGTATCGGGTTTCGATACGAGTTTTTTTTTCAATACCTACTCACTACTTTATTCAAAAGTATAGATACCAAAATTACTTGGTATCGAACGAAATGTATCGAGTATGTACTTGTATTTACTCGTATCGTTTCATCCCTAGCTATAAATGGTTTCTGGACACACAACATTTCAAGTTGATAAATGCGTTGTAAAATAATATTCCTTTTGACTTTGAGTTGAGGGTTTTGCACCGGGGAAGGGAAACATTTTTTGGAAGAAACGAAATCACCATTAAAAATTTTGAGGTGCAGTAGAAATCTCAGCAGTGATAAGACACGGTTTGTGGCGTTGTTAGAATACGGCTGTAAATTTAGCAATTGACACATTTTGCCTAAAAATACAATATTTATAGTATTGAACCTTGAATGATGGCAGTTTTACTCAACGTGCGGTACAATTTTTAAACATATATGTATACAGAGTTTCTGCTATCAATTTTCGTATACCTGCACAAGCTCAGTATATCCAGTAAACAAACTTAGCTGTTTTTTTCACCAAATTTGGTCCCCATAAAGGAATAGTGTTGCAAGCAACGGTTTTTCGGCAATTAGGGTGTTGTGCAGCTTTTTAATGTGGTGAAAATTATTTAAGCACGGGAGAGATTTATTCACATGAAATTGGAGATAGGGCTGATAGAATTATTTTAAATAAATTGTGAATCTGCGAAAATATCTTTTCAGCAGAAGAATATGTTTTTTAACTTTTTTCCCGAAAATTTTCATACAGGCTCGAAATTATGCGAGTAACATTCAAATATCGTCGCTTGGATGGAAAATTGAAGGAAGCGTCATTTGACAATTTGTAGTTATAGATGCAGTTATATATTTTAAAGTAAGAAATTTTGATTTTTTGTTAGCTGGTTTTTGGATATCTTCTTTAGTTTCCGAGTAATTGACTAAAATGTTTTCGGCTATTTGGTACAAATTGCGTTAGTATTGCTGTCGTACTAAAATAATCAAGATCTTTCAAATACCTGTTCCTGTTCTTCTTTTGTTTCCGACATATTCAGCCTTATCATGAGTTTCATTTTCTATAACCGGGTCACTTTTTCACTTTTCGTTTGCGTGTATTCACTACAGGTAGATGAAAAAATTGTTGGCGAAATTTTGTTCGGGCGAACTCAAGATTAGGCTGATTAGTAAAAAGTATCGTTAATTTATAAAAAAAATTTTAACACTTTTTGGCGTATATCATTAAAACTGACTGCAAATTTTTTGACAAATGTATACGACAAGATTTTATTAAACTCATAAATGGTTGACACTAAACTAAAAAAATAAGATAATTTAAGAATTTCGTGAACTAGTACATAGCATTCTCCGACACTTTGGAGAAGATCTGTAGCCGTGCTTCTGAGAAAATGCATTCCAAACTTCAATCGTGAGTTACCGAAAGTAACATGTGACAATCTTTTATCCAGGCGACGATATAACTTTTAGCTAATATATGCATCTAAATAAATTATAATTGTCATTATTTTCGCAGTTGGAGTATATGTCAAACGACGTATACATACAACCTAAATTAGCGCGGTGAGCTTGTATATTTGTCTCTCTCTAACGCATTAATTCTATATACGTCAGCACCAACGCCCGACAAAGTTATGTCTGTATTTAATAATGGCTCTATGACAAAATATTCACACATAAGTATTGATCTGAATGTTTTTTACTAAATACCAGGAATAAATATTTAATAAAAAACTATTTCATTTAAGCTTAACCAACTTTTAGTTGCTCGGAGCTAATTTTGGAGCGCTTCATGAAATATTTTCATAGACGGTAAATGCAACCCTGGGTGCATCATTAATGAGCTAAAAAACCAAAACAAATAAAAAAATTCCATCTGAAGCAATATTCCCAAAAATTATAAAGCAAAACAAAAATAATTTTTCCAATTTATGCACTGTTATTTTTATTATTGCAATACAGTTTCAGTTCTTCAAACATTTTCCACATTATGCTTTTAAAGCTAGTAGTTTCCGACCCCATTTTCTCGTTTTTTTTCAGTTCTGAATTTGGGCTAGGTTTTATGGGAACATGAGTTGGGTGCATACAGACCACATTTTGTAAATATGTACATATATATGTATGTATACACTTCAACTGAATTGTGATATTTAATTTTATTTTATAATGAATAATGAATTAAGTTTGTGCAATTTTTTATGTTTACTAGATGTAAGAAAATTTTTAATTTTCTATATACATTGCATGCTTTAGTTTTAATCAGGGACGTGAACCGGATGAAACAATTTTGTCGGTTCAGTTCAGCGGTTCTAACCGTTTTTGCACTTTTGGATTGGTTCGTCAAAGGGGTTTTTTGGTCTTTGAACCGGGGTTTCGGTTCGGTTCAACGGTTCGAAAAACAAACAACTAAAAGTCTAAGTTCTGGCGGAGCCGAACATTAAATACCCGGCGCAAGTATTAAATATATGATTTTCACCTTTCCGAAAGCTACTGCAACATGGTAAGCCGGGGTGTATCGATTTTGAGTAATTTAGCGTCCTTAAATTTCGAAATATTGAAGTTTCAAGCATTTCTGAAATTTACCGTTATATGAAAAGCGGCCTCAATTTTAGTCTGAATTCAATCATTTTCGACGTTTTGCTTTTATTTGGCAAGCACAATAGCCATACCGAGTTTGGTACAAATTGGTAGAACGGTTACCGAGATACATATATGTGATCATAAGTGGGCGGTGCCACGCCCGTTTTCCAAAATTTTATCATAAACGTATTTCTTGGTAAAGGATTGTTGCAAGCATCAATTTTGAATAAATTAGCCTTAATATTTACTGATTTATCGAAGATTTTGTATTTCTCCAAATTACCGTTATTTGGGAGGTAGGCGTAGTTATTGTCCGATTTTGCCCATTCCTCCTACGGCCGAAAGAAGTGCACGTAGAAAGTTTCGTTAAGATATCTCAATTTTTGCTCGAGTTATCGTGTGCACAGGCGGACCGCCGGACGGACAGTCACCGCTTAATAGATTTCTCTATTCATTCTGGTCACTTATGTATGTATACATTTGTCTATATCTATCTCGATTCGTTTTACCTGTTTCAAACAACCGTTATGTGAACAAAACTGTGCACAAGTGCGCTCGGGTATAAAAATAACGCGCAAGGTTAAAAGTCAAGTGTCTGTCAAATGAGATGGGTTGCCTTTACATTTGATATTGTCACATGGTAAATAAACATGGTAGGTATTACCATGTTTAACAAAAAGAAAAAAGTTGGTATATTTATCTATTAAAAATTGGTTGAAACGAACCTTTAAACCTTTATGGAAAGTGGTTCGGTTTTCGGTTCGGATCAAATATTTGTGGAAAATTTCGGTTCGGTTAATGGTTCAGTTAATTAAAAGGAAAAAAGCGGTTTTCCGGTTCAAAACCGGTTCGGTTCAAAATCGGTTCACGTCCCTGGTTTTAATTCTCTTTAAGTTAAGTTGTAAAGGTGAAAATAGGTCTCCTGGAACCGAGCACCTTAAAAAAAAACGGTAACGCGCCTAAAAGCATACCTCATAGGTGGTGTGGAAAATGCAAGAACAAATATAATGGAATAATTTTCGAAATTATTTATGAAATGGTTATTGGTAGTTTCCATCTCAAAGGTGATCATTAACTTGAACGATATTTAAGCTGCCTTTACACGGTCGATTTTTGTCGTTTAACTAAAATCTACCCGTGTAAATTGCAATTCAACCGTAAAATTTAAGCGTTCTGGCTGGTCGATATCACAGTCAATTTTCCAATCGACAGAAATCGACCCGTGTAAAGGCAACTTCAGGAATTTTTTAATTTTTTTTTTTTTTTTTGC
>NW_023459394.1:24618-29347 GCF_013731165.1 Rhagoletis pomonella | reverse complement strand
TTTTTTAATTTTTTTTTTTTTTTTTTGCTTGGGCGCCTTTTGAAGATGTGCCAAATTATATTGTCGCCTTAAATACAAAAAAAAAAAACAATTTCTTTAGGCCATCTTGCGCAGCAGTTTGTTGATCTTATGCTCACGGCGACCGAAATCACCAACCTCAACGTAGTGATTAGCCTTCTTGCGCCGGCCTCGGGTTGAAGTGTGAGCTTGAATGGCATCAGGAAGTTGGAGGCTTTCTTAAAGTTGGTTCCAATTCCAGTGAATATTTTGTGCGCCAAATAATCAACGCACTGAATTTCGTTCGCTTTGCGCAATTTGCGTTCGATCACAAAGCTGTCAGAGATTGGGACACGTTGATGGTTGTGCTTGATAATTCCACGTTTGTACATCAATTCACGAACTGATTTAAGATTTGGATAACCCCATATAGGGTTCGGCATACGTAGCATATTAATGGTTGCCTTGTTCAATTTGATGAACAAACCGTGGTTAATGTGGCGAAAACGGAACAACAGTAAAACTTTACGCACTTTTGGTGCAACTTTGTTGATGCCGCGGATACGGATCACAAAAGCCAATTTGGATTTTTTAGGCACGTAGAATTGGCCGCGTTTTTTTGCCAAATGGCGCAACTTTATCTCACGGCGTCCATCACGGAGTTTTCTTGTTTGATATTTCTCAGCATGCACCAAGTTTCCACGTTTACGGAGTGTAATCGCAGCAGAGCGCTTTAGTTTACGCTTGATCAGGGTGGCAGTTTCCTGACCTGCTTCTTGCTGAACTTCAGCTTCGACTCAGGGACAGGAGGCTGCTTCCTGGAAGGTTGTCTGCCTTTTGCTTGCGGTTTCTTGCCGGCCGTGATGGCAGTCATCTTAACTTGTTACTTAGCACATTGAAAAGGCGAAAAATAAGTTCGCCAAATGTTTGCAGCACATCGTAAATGAGCCAATCGAGTGGCACAACACTAACACTTAAACAACTAGCTGTACCCTGCCACGCTTTGCTGTGGCATATTCCTGTTACGTGGATGATAAATTATTAACTAATCAAAGCATACGTTTCATACAGTGTTGCCAGAGAAAAATTTCGTTTGGAGCTAAAACGGTCGAAAAAAAGAGCTAAATAATACTAATAGTAGCTGAAATGAAGAGCTATATATTTTTGTTAAGGTTGAGCATTTATTGACGTAGGGTTGTTTTTACATTTTCGGCAATTTTAATAAAAATAGCGAATTTCATAAGTTTAAGTGCTGAAAAAATCTTTTAAAACCAAAATAAGGTGCATATATTTCGAATTCGTTGCTATGGCACTTATATAACAGTGATCTAAAAATACTTTACAAACTGTTAAATTCTGTAATTTCAGATATTTGAATTGAATCATTTTTTCGCAAAATTTTTCTGGAAAGTTTTACTTCCAGCTCTCCTTAAGGTAAAATTAGTAAGGTAAAACAATATCCGCGCTATCAGAAAAAGGATTTTCTTTTAATACATTTTTTAATTCTTTAACCTAGATCCAAGAATTTATGGTGGATACACTGCATCTTGAAATTTTCCATTTATCAACGCTTAAGTTTTGGCTTATATATACCAAATACAACTAAAACTTTTTGGAGCTAAAAAAGTGCTACATACGATTTTCGGAGCTAAATAGAAAAATAAAGAGCTAAATCTAGCTCCAAAAGCACCAAAATGGCAACACTGGTTTCATATGAGTTTGATTTTGTAATCAGTACTTGTGTGCACACAATATTTGTCGTTTTTCAATTCTCTGCGTAGATATTAAGGATATCTGGTTTGCCGACACAGGAACACGCAACATCTGAGAACCAGCCCGCATCTAAATCTACTTGTAAACCATACTTTTCCAAAGGTTGACCCTGAGCATTATTGATTGTGATTCCGAATGCCAATCGAATTGGAAATTGCAATGTTTTAAATCGAAATGGTGTATCGGTCGGAATCATGGGCATTCTTCACCTTTGAAAGTCCACGATAAAATCTTTGCTTACACTACGTTCTTCATAAATTTCTTTACTGCGAGTCACGTGCCGTTACAGACTTTTGGCTGATTAATATTCCGCAACATGATAATAGCCACACCCCTATTTTAAATTTCAGTATATTGGGTAATCCCTGGAAGGTCAATCGAGTTCAAAAATTCCGTTGGATAACTAACTGCTTCATTAATTACCACAACGGTGTTTATCGACGTACATATTTATACACATATTATTTCATCACTTTGAATTCTGTATTGAAAAACACTATTGAGTTGATAGACATCCTTATTCTTCGCGGCAAGAATAGCTCGTTCACTGAGCCAATCGTGATTTCTTATAATTAATTTGAATATGCGGAAACATTGTTTCGCTCAGTTCTCCTTTCGATGTTTCTAACTTACAAAAATTATTACGCAATAAAATTCGTCCTAATCTCTCATTGACTGGCAGCTTTCCGTTCCCGATGTTCAGTAATTGTCTGTAGTGGGACACGCGTATTCGTAATCAACTGCAATGTATGTATGTATGTTCGTCTTGCCACAATGTTGAATATTTCAGGCAAGCATTTATCCCTTCCGCTGGTGTCAATCGAGAAATTACACGCAAATATCTCCTGCGAGCAATATCAATGCATTCCCAAATGGTTGAACATTTCTACGCAAATCTCCCACCGATCGATCAAGAACCTCAAGAGATTTTTTATGTGCCATCGTGCACTCGTCCCAAACAATGAGTTTACATTTTTGTAATAAGTACTTTTCCCATACCGGATATTCTGGAAATATTGCGCTTGGGAGTTTCGATGATATGTACTTTCAGGAGCAGCATAAAAGCTAAATGGGAAGTGTTTCCTCCTGGTAACAATGTCGCGGATGTTCCAGATGAAGCAAGAGATACGGCTATTTAATTTTCGAACCGTTGTCACAATCTTATAAGGAGTGTTCTCGTATTTCCTCCCGCCGCATCCAATAAGAAGGTCATTTACCATTTGCATCTTCTTATTTGGCGCTGTTACCGCATAAGCGATTTTAGCCGAAAAAGCACGCCAGTCGCTTCTCGCCGTGGCAACTTACGCCAAATTGCCACGTGAAGCCAAGTCCTTCTCCACTTGGCCTTTCCATTGCAGTGGGCACCTCCCTTCTCCTCCGCTACCACCAGCGGATTGCGAGTCGAATACTTTTAGGCCTGAAACGCGGTTCACATGTGAACGACGTGGCAAAGCCAGCGGGCCCCTGTAAAGCTTATACAGCTGATCGTTCCATCGTCTGCGGTACTCATCGTCGCCAACGCGTAGGGGCCTGTAAATCTTCCGTAAGATCTTTCTCTCGAATACTCCAAGAGCCGCCTCAACGGATGTTGTTATTGTCTATTCTTCTGTGTCATATACCAGCATGGGCATAATGAGTGACTTCTAGAGTGTGGTTTTCATACGTCGAGAGAGAACTTTACTCCCCTACTCAGTCCAAAGTAGCACTTGTTCGCTACAGTAATTCGGCATTGGATTTCGATGCCGACATTATTATCGGTGTTATGCTGGTTCCTAACTAAACGAAATTGTATACTTTCTCGAAATTACAACTGGCAACAGTGACGTGGGTGCCAAGCCGCGAATGCTCTGACTCTTTGTTTGATAACAGGAGATACTTCGTCTTGTCTTCATTGATATCCAAAATCAATCGCTTTGCTTCGTCATCCAACTTGGAAAAGGCAGGCGAGACTTCGAAGTTTTTGTTACCGATGATGTCGATGCCATTGGCATATGTACGTCAGAAATTACACGCCCTTGTAAAAAATTGTTCGAGAGTGGTTCAGTTCTATTTATAGCTCTTGTTATTTAACATTTACAATATGCGACCATAAATGCCCTTCTCCTCGCGCTTTAATTTGTGAATGTTTGATTGGGCATATAAAAGGAGATCAGAATAATAGTAATAATCATAATCTTCATAATATTATCCAACGCTATTCAAATTGCTGATTTTTGGAAAAATGTTTCTAAAACCCCAAAGCAGCTCATCTAATTTAGCAAAAAAATGTCTGGAAAATATGGGCATTGTTAGGTAGATGTGTATTTCTCTAAGGTAGATTATTATATATTTGAAAGTCCGAAAAACTTAACGCTAAAGCAGGCACATTCTCTTTACGCGCAATATACTACGTAGTAGGCTATGGCGACCCCAAGTTAAATTGTTTATGATTAAAAGTTTACTATTTTATAATGTTAGGGAATGGTGGCAACAATTTTAAGTTTTCACTAAGGATTTTTTAGACAGCTTTTATGGGATATATTTATGTTTTCGTTAGGTATGGTTTTTATTATTTTTTCATTTGTATCAGTAGTTTTTTATTATTTTTTTTTCATTGCGAAATTTGTATACCAACTCTTCGCTGATAATACGATCATTTCGTTTGATAAGATTTTGTAAATTCTTTGCTCAATTAAACTGTTCGACTTTTGGGTAATTGGAAACGTAAAAAAAAATCTCTGGTAAAGCTTTCCTTAACACTTTTCGTCTGGAACCAATTATGTAATATTTCATTTAGTCCCAATATTTGAAGTCTTTACTTCTAGATAGGGCATAATCCTATTGGAAATATTTCTAAATCAAGATTTCTTTAATGCCTTTAGTTTGGTACCCATATTACAGCATTTCATTTCTTTTACGAATTTATTTCAGTTAAATTTTCAAACAGGTGGCGACCATCCTCAAACATATTTTCGACTAT
>NW_023459394.1:0-24608 GCF_013731165.1 Rhagoletis pomonella | reverse complement strand
CAATATTTCACTTGTTTAATCAACTTAATTGAGTTAAAATTTTCAAATAGGTGGCAACCCTCCTCATAAGTATTTTCAAAAGTCTTCCTTCTTAACCCTTTTTAATTTGATGCCTTAAAAGTAATTCCAAAAGTTTTCTTTCTTAAACCTTTTTTATTTGATTCTTTAATGCCTTAGTTTCGTACCCATATTGTAACATTTCATTTCTTTTACCAATTTAATTGAGTTAAATTTTCAAACAGGTGGCAACCCTCCTCAAACATATCGAGCCCTAACCGCCAAAATAACGTAAGCGACAATTTTTTCAAAATTTTATTTTTGATGCAGAAATGCATCTAGATGCTCTAGGAATATTTCTGCATCAAAAATAAAATTTTGAAAAAAATGTTGCTTACGTTATTTTGGCGGTTAGGGCTCGATATTTTCGACTGTAAGCCTTCTTAAAAATCTTAAGTTTGATACCCAAATTACCGTATTTCGTTTATTTTATCAAAGTAACTGAGTTTAAATTTTCAAAGAGGTGGCAATTTTATTCAAAAATATTTCCAGCATTTATCTTTCTTAAACCTCTTAAATTTAATATCTATGTTGTAATATATCATTTAGTTTATCAATTAAATTGCGCTAAATTCTTTAACAGGTGGCAACCCTCCTTTAAAATATTTTCGACTGTAAGCCTTCTTAAAACTCTTTAGTTTGACACCCACATGGCAATATTTCATTTATTTTATCAATTTTACTGAGTTAAAATTTTCAAGTAGGTGGCAACACTCCTCAATAATATTTCCAGCAGTTGTCTTTCTTAACCCTCTTTAATTTGATACCAATATTGTAATATTTCATTTATTTTATCAGCGTAATTTAGTTAAACTTTGAAACAAGTGGCAACCCTAATCATACATATTTTCGGCTGTAAACCTTCTTAAAACTCTTTAATTTGATACCCACATTGCAATATTTGATTTATTTAATCGACTTAACTGAGTTTAAATTTTAAATTAGGTGGCAACCCTCCTCAAAAATATTTTCTAAAACTTCTTTAATTTGATACCCATATTGTAATAATTCATTTATTTTATCAATATAATTGGGTTTAAAAATTTTGAAATAGGTGGCAACCCTCCAATTTTGTGCGATATCATTGGTTCTGGTAATATACCGAACAATATAAAAAAAAATATTATTCAAATCGGTTCAGCCGCTCTCGAGTTTTGACGACCGTGCTATACGAACACAACATTTTTATTAATATAGATTTAATTAAATACCTTTTAAGGCATAGATATGCTGCAACCAGGCACTTACTTTCCCAAATTCCATCCTGTTTATCGGCATAATTTTCCAAATATGCCTGCTACTTCATTACTAATAATTCCATTTTCAAACTGTGCCTTCTTTGTAGCCTCAAAATATCCTAAAAAGACATAAATTTACATTAAACAATAGACATCGCAAAAATTAGCAAATAAAGTACTCCCTCTGTTTTGTTTTGTTGTCAAATTTCTGAGTAATGTGAATTCACCACGATACGACACAGAAAGAACAAGGACCAGGGATGTAATTTTAAGTAAACCTATTATTCAGTGGCAATGCGCAGAGCGTTCGGGGCAGCAATATTAATTTGTATCAAACATAACATGAAACGGTGGTTCTAATACATTTTTTGATATTATTAACCAGAGTACATACATTATATGGTATCTCTTTCAAAAATAATTGTGCTATATGAACTTTCTTTTCAAATATTTCTTAAGTTTCTTTCAGGAGTGTTGAAAAGCAACCATGCGTGTAACAAATTGTGTGCTACCTAAAATTTCACCTCTGGAAACTTTATCCCCATAAAGGACTTCACCACAGTTTTTTTACTGGATATACTGAGTGCACAAGTTTGCACTTTATATAATGCGAAGACTTTTCCTTACCTGTATATCGCTTTTTAAAGCTTTTTGAGTTTAGGTTTGTATGTGAGGTGTTCGTAAAAATAGACCGATTATAACCCTTCTTTTTTGGCGCAGTAACCGCCTAAGCGATTTTGGCCGAGTTCAGCAAAGCACGCCAGTCGTTTCTCCTCTGTGCCAACTGACGCCAATTGGAAATGCCAAGTGAAGCCAAGTCCTTCTCCACCTGATCTTTCCATCGCAGTGGGGGCCTCCCTCTTCCTCTGCTACCACCAGCGCGTTCCGAGTTGAATACTTTCAGAGCTGGAGCGTCGGTGTCCATTCGAACGACATGGCCAAGCCTAGTGATGGCAAAAAAATTTTAATAATCGATTAATCGGTTAATTGATTAATCGAAAGCATTCGATTAATAATTGCAATTCTTTTTCTTCTCTTCTTTTTTGGCGCTGTAACCGCCTAAGCGATTTTGGCCGAGTTCAGCAAAGCACGCCAGTCGTTTCTCCTCTGTGCCAACTGACGCCAATTGGAAACGCCAAGTGAAGCCAAGTCCTTCTCCACCTGATCTTTCCATCGCAGTGGGGGTCTCCCTCTTCCTCTGCTACCACCAGCGGGTTCCGAGTTGAATACTTTCAGAGCTGGAGCGTCGGTGTCCATTCGAACGACATGACCAAGCCAGCGGAGCCGCTGTATTTTAATTCGCTGCACTATGTCCATATCGTTGTAAAGCTCATACAGCTCATCGTTCCATCGTCTGCGGTACTCGCCGTCGCCAAAGCGTAAAGGACCGTAAATCTTCCGCAAAATCTCTCTCAAACACCCCAAGAGCCGCCTCATCGGATGTTGTCATTGTCCATGCTTCTGCGCCATATACCAGCACGGGCATGATGAGTGACTTATAGAGCGTGGTTTTCGTACGTCGAGAGAGGACTTTACTCCTGAATTGCCTACTCAGTCCAAAGTAGCACTTGTTGGCAAGAGTGATTCTACGTTGGATTTCAATGCTGACATTATTATCGGTGTTAATGCTGGTTCCCAAGTAAACGAAATTCTCTACTTTCTCGAAATTGTAACTGTCAACAGTGACGTGGGAGCCAAGGCGCGAATGTGCTGACTGTTTGTTTGATGACAGGAGATACTTCGTCTTGTCCTCGTTTACCACCAGACCCATGCGCTTTGCTTCCGTATCCAACTTGGAAAAGGCAGAACAGACTTCGCGGTTTTTTGTTACCGATGTCATCGGCATAAGCCAGCAATTGCACGTTCTTGTAGTAAATTGTTCCTGAGCGGTTCAGTTCTGTAGCTCTTATTATCTTCTCCAACATCAGATTAAAGAAGTCACATGAAAGGGAGTCGCCCTGTCTGAAACCCCGTTTTGTGGCGAACGGCTCGGAGAGGTCTTTTCCAATTCTGACGGAGCTGGTGGTATTGCTCAACGTCATTTTACACAGCCGTATGAGTTTTGAGGGGATGCCAAATTCAGACATAGCGGCGTATAGGCAACTCCTTTTAGTGCTGTCAAAAGCGGCTTTAAAGTCGACAAATAGGTGGTGAGTGTCGATCCTTTTCTCGCGGGTCTTTTCCAAGATTTGGCGTATTGTGAATACCTGGTCTATGGTGGATTTGCCAGGTCTAAAGCCACACTGATAAGGCCCAATCAGTTCATTGACGGTGGGCTTCAGTCTTTCACACAATACGCTCGATAAGACCTTGTAACCTATGCTTAGAAGGCTGATCCCGCGGTAGCTGGCGCGAATGGCGGGGTCACCTTTCTTGTGGATTGGGCAGAGCACACTTAAATTCCAGTCGTCGGGCATGCGTTCATCTGACCATATTCTGCACAAGAGTTGATGCATGCACCTTATCAACTCCTCGCCGGCGTACTTGAATAGCTCAGCTGGCAGGCTGTCAGCTCCAGCGGCTTTGTTGTTTTTCAGCCGCGTTATTGCTATACGTACCTCGTCATAGTCAGGCGGTGGAACGTCGACTCCGTCATCATCGACTGCGGGCTCGGGTTCTTCTTCTCCACAACTTTCCGTGCTGCTACCATTTAGTAGGGCGAAAAAGTGTTCCCTCCATAATTTAAGTACGCTCTGGACATCAGTTACTAGGTCGCCATTATTGTTCTTACAGGAGTACGCCCCGGTCTTTAAACCTTCCGTAAGTCGCCTAACTCTCTGGTAAAATTTTCGGGCATTCCTCCTGTCGCCCAGCATTTCAAGCTCTTCGCACTCAATACGTCTCGCTTCCCTCTTCAGATCCCTATAGCGGTCCCACATAGCGCGCGTTGCGCCCGATCGCAGCGTGGCCCTGTAGGCGGCATCTTTTTTCTCTGCAGTTTCCTGACACTCCTCATCGTACCAGTTGTTCTTTCGGGCTCGCTGAAATCCGACTACTTCTTCGGCGGCGGTACTTAATGAGCGGTAAATGTGGTTCCACTGCTCGCATATGTCGGTTTGTTGAAGAGTGCTCTCTGAGAGCAGGTGTGAGAGTCGAGTAGCGAAAGCGCTGGCTGTCTGTTGTGATTGCAGCTTTTCGACGTTAAGCTTTCCTTGCATATTTGGGCGCACATTTTTTGCTGCACAGAGGCGGGTGCGTATCTTGGCTGCCTTGTTAGTGGTCCTAGTCGATGTTTGGGCCTCGGAGTGTGCGTACGTCTAAAACACTGGAAGCGTGCCTTCCGTCTATCACAACATGATCGATTTGGTTTCTCGTTTTTCGATCCGGAGACAGCCACGTAGCTTGATGGATCTTTTTATGCTTGAACCTAGTACTGCATACTACCATGTTTCGGGCCCCGGCGAAGTCGATCAGCCTCAATCCGTTGTCGGACGTTTCGTCGTGGAGGCTGAATTTTCCGACGGTGGTTCCAAAGATCCCTTCTTTGCCCACCCTGGCATTGAAGTCGCCAAGCACGATTTTGATATCATGACGGGGGCAGCTCATCCTTCTCTTCCATCGGGGCATGGGCGCAGATGAGCGAGCTGTTGAAGAATCTCACTTTGGTGCGAATTGTGGCTAGACGCTCGTCCACCGGGGTGAACGACAGTACTCGGCGACGGTGTCTCTCTGCCACCACAAATCCAACTCCGAATTTGCGCTCCTTTACATGGCAGCTGTAGTAGACGTCGCAAGGCCCCAGACATTGCTTGCCTTGCCCCGTACAACGCATTTCTTGGATGGTGGTGATGTCAGCTTTTGTTCTTACGTGGGCATCAACCAGCCGGACAGAGGCACTTTCCCCATTAAGGGTCCGGACATTCCAGGTGCATGCCCTCAAATCGTAGTCCTTTAAACATATGCCGTGGTCGTCATCATAAGGGGGGGTCTCATCCGAGGCTTTGCCTTGCTTCTTCACCGGAAGTGGTTTTTACGTGGCGGGTCCCAAGCCCAGCGCACAACCCATTGCTGGGACGGGGGTGGTTTCGCAACCAAATACACGTTTATATAGCGAGCCACTTGCTCCAAGCAGACACCCGCTTGCAGCCGCACCTACTGGTGAACAAACGCTGCAGACTTCAGTGAGCCCTTAAACCGAATAAGTCAGAGTGGCCCCACCGAAGCTCCCTCTCTTTCTGCCGTGACCCAAGGCTCCACTCGGATTGGTTACCGCATCTCGCACATAGGTTGCTCACGTTGCCCAGAGTGCGCGAACGAGGACGCAAGAGTCGGGATTGAGTATAGCCATGCAACTGTAACTGCATACCCAGCGCAATGACTATACCCCATTGCACTCCAATAATTGCAATTAATCGTAAGAAATTAACCGATTAATCGGTCGTTTCGATTAAAATCGAAAATTAATAAAAACCATTTACATTAGTTATAAAAATTTACTGTTTTATTTAAGGATACAATTCTTGTTAAATTGTGGAAGGGCAACAATAAATAAAAATACGTAAAGTAGTATACCATGCGTTATACACCCCGTGTCAAAATTATAAGCGCACCAAAAGAATTAGTTTTGCGGTTTTTTGCAAAAATATCGTTTATATACATATATATGTACCGAGTAGAGTGGGCACTTTTATTGTTGCTAATATTAATGAGTAAGAATGCCAATTTTGTTACGGAATTTTGATTTATACATTACTGTGTTAGTAAGGTAGTCAGTTTTTGATGATTTCTTTTCGATTATTTTCAAAATTAATGGTTAATCGCCCGATTAATCGAAAGGAAAATTGCCGGGTCTAAAGCCCTTGTATCCTATGCTTAGAAGGCTGATCCCGCGGTAGTTGGCGCGAATGGCGGGGTCACCTTTCTTGTGGATTGGGCAGAGCACACTTAAATTCCAGTCGTCGGGTATGCGTTCAAATGACCATATTCTGCCCAAGAGTTGATGCATGCACCTTATCAACTCCTCGCCACCGTACTTGAATAGCTCAGCTGGCAGGCT
Source organism: Rhagoletis pomonella (assembly GCF_013731165.1). Classification (NCBI taxonomy): domain Eukaryota; kingdom Metazoa; phylum Arthropoda; class Insecta; order Diptera; family Tephritidae; genus Rhagoletis; species Rhagoletis pomonella. The sequence goes on along the minus strand of NW_023459394.1, from coordinate 18,317 downwards.
GTCAGCTCCAGAAGCTTTGTTGTGTTTCAGCCGCGTTATTGCTATGCGTACCTCGTCATAGTCAGGCAGTGGAATGTCAACTCCGTCCTCATCGACTGCGGGCTCGGGTTCTTCTTCTCCGCAATTTTCTGTGTTTAAGGGTGTTTACTTTTATTATTACTATACTTATGAAAATACGTTGAAACAAATTTACTCCAATACCAAAGATAGGGACACGATATCGAACCGAAAGTATCGATATGGTACTCATTTAAAGTATCGCTGGAAAAATATCGGGTACCCAATAATATCGGAATAAAAAGACTCGATATCGCAAATATCGATACCAAAATCCAAAAAAATAAATATCTGAAAAAGTGACTAGAAACCTCCGAGCGTATTTCTGCCATGAAAAACAGCTTCTCATAAAAACGCCCTTTGTGGCACAACATCAAGGCGCACGCAATAAATCGGAGAAGCTCGGTTAAACGCTAACATATTTTGTAAACGCCAATCTACTATTTTTACACGTAGAGATTGAGGTGTTGACTTAAAATACCGAGCTCGCGTGTTCAAGTCCCGCCACATGCAATCCTAACGATAGTAAAAAATGTCAGTTCTTTAAAGCCCAATTTATATCGGGAAGAGTTGATAATCAGATAAGTCTTGAAAGCAATTTTTTCGCATTCTCTTTTGTGTTTTCTATTTGCTTCCAGACGCGTCAACTTTTATTGAATTCAGGTTCGTGGTTCTTTAAATGAAAGGTATCTGCACTCTTCCCCTTTCTTCTCACCTCCTTCGCATTGGAACGAGCAGACTTGAAAGCAAGACTTGACGTGTCTGAAAGCTGACTAATTTGAGTTTATGACATTCGATACGATACTAGGATTCTGGTACTCGATTCCAAAAAATATCGTTTTAAAACTATCGAGTAAAAAATATCGGTATCGAATGCCAAAAGTATCGATATGGTATCGTATCGTATCGAAATTCGTGTCCCTAACCAAAGATAAAATTCCAATAAATGAGAAGTCTGATGTAATTTATAGAATACCATGTAGTGGCGACGCGTCCCACGTATTCGATATGGTATATGTGGGGACAACAAAATCGAAATTAAAGACAAGGATTTCCGCTCACAAATCAAACATTAAGTTGAGGAATAATTCGGCGGACAATAAGACAGCCTTGTCATCTCATTACCAGGATACGGGACATTATTCGACTTTGATAAAGTAGCAATCTTGCAAGAAGAGAAATTCTATAATAAATGCTATGTTTTAGAGATGCTACATATTATGAACACCCCTAATCACAAAAGGATGAACTATAAAACGGACACCGACAATTGCGCTCACGTTTATCGCAATTTTTTTCTAACGCACAACAACAAACCTACAGTGTAGGTGTCGTGTGATCATGTGTTCATGTTAAACTCATCGTCCGTCCGCTGCCAAGATTTCTTCGGACAACAACATTGATCTGCTGATATGACATACAAACATTTCTTCGTCGTACTGGTTAGCACTTCATGTATTGTTGTTTGTTTAACAATTTTTGTTTACAATTACTGTATTTTAATTATTAGTTTTCCTGTTATTATATATTTTAACATATGATTTGTCGACCGGACAAAGCTAATAGTGTAAGTCGTTTCAATGCACTTGTGCATATGTATGTTTTTGTTGGTTTTATATTGTGATGATGTACAAATATTGTTTTCCTTTTTAGTCCTGAAGATGTCTTCAGACTGAAGGCGAAATATCGACCAAAATAAAACTAAAAAGTAAATAAAGCAGAAAAACATTTAAAGTTTTATTTAACATACGGCCTATAGCACAAAAATAAATTATTAAATTATACTAAACGGCCAATAACCAACACAATCATTATTATAAATATATGGGCAAAATTTCGGAATCGTGCATTCCTCGCTGCGGTCTTAATGGCATTTTTAAACGTTTTTGAGGTTAGATTTGTATGAGAGGTATGCGATAAAGTAAATAGATTTTGCTAATTTTTCGCTTATTTACTTATTCTATTACTGTAAATATATGGACGAAATTTCGGAGTCCTACATTCATCGGTGCCCTTTGAATGACGTTTAAAGGCGTTTTTGGGATTAGGTTTGTATGGGAGGTGTGTTTTAAAATAAACCGATCAAACCCATTTTTAATTTTTTTTTTTATTTATGTCCTTAGAGGTTACATATGAAAAATTTAAGCCCTGCGCCTACTCCCTCTAATTTTCTCCTAAAAATATATGGGGCTGATCCACTGTGCGACGTAAAACAATATACATGCCTTGAGAATAAAAAGTTTCGTGTTTACAAATTAATTTTTTTTTCTATTAATACCTTTATAATGTTACAATATTTTTCTGTAGTAACTAGGGTTGCCAACCATACTATAATATATAGTATTGTACTATTTTTCCGGTCGGCGTACTATATACTGTTGGAAAAAAATATAGTACGAAGAATTCCAATATTTCTTTAATAATAAATATAAATATAATAATAAATATGTTTCAGTAATTTGCACGAAAAAATGTGTATTAAAATGGATGCCCGTTATACTGAAATAACAATACTAATTTAAATATCCTTTAAAGTAAAAGGTAGTTGTGAGTTTATAATAAAAAAGGTTATAATAAAAAAAGATAACATTGAGAACAAATTAACAAATTTACTTAAAATTATTTCATTTATTTTCTCTACTCCAACAACTTCGGCATTCACAGGAAGAAATTTTCCATCACTTAAAAATCGTGTTTACTTTTTCTTTTAAATCAAATACTATATATATTTGAAGTGTACTATATTTTTTCCATTTTTTTGAAAAATTACTATAAATATCTTAGAAAATGTTGGCAACCCTAGTAGTAACTGCCACTTTGATTTAACACGCCGTTATTATCGGTCTTTCTTATTAACATTAATATCTATATATTTGTACACACACATTTCTTACAGAATCTATAGCTAAAATATATCACAGCACTTTAATAGCTCACTCAACATTAAAATTGGGTGTAAGCCATATTATTCTTAGTATGTATGGAACATATTCATAGTCGAAGTAAAGTAGATTCTAAAGTTAGTGTCAGCTTTGCACGGAGAGAACGCAATTTTGACATTTCATTTGGAAAGAAAGTTCGAACTTTGCGCTGGGAAAATTTTTGCCAGCAAGAATTTGCAAGCAGGATCGTGACACGTGATTGCATTTTTGTCAACTGTAAAATAATATAAATGTAAATGTATGTACATATGTAAATATATGTTCACTAAATTTATTTACGTAGATAATTGCAATGATTTCAAAGGTATTCGTTTGAAAAAGCTGTATTCGTAATCGGAACGCAGTCGCAACCATTGTCGATATAGGAAATGTGACAGTGATTACCGTAAATAAATTGAATCGTATGTTGAAAAAAGCCAGAATAAAAAGAAATGTATAAAAGCCTGATTATGCCAATTTAACTTAACTTAACGGAACGTAGAACTTAGAGAATCAAAATGAAACAGATAACGTTAAGTTTCGGCTGTTCAATTATAAGCAACACCCACTTAACAGAATTTTTAAGAGAGAGCCGTAAGTTACGTTAAGTTGCCATAATCAGACCATAAGTGTATATATATGTACATGTTTTGTTCTCCTCTTGAAGTAATAGAAAAAACACCATAAGAACGTATGTATTATGATGGGAATGCAACCGTGGACACCATGCAATTTCCTTGTAGCGCAAAAAGTGTTTCTTTCCCTCTTTGGGAGAGTAAAATACTTTATCCTCTGAAATTTCCTGCTTGCTAATTATTGCTGGTATTTTTTAAATGCGCCCAGTTTATGAATACATACCTATATATGTATGTATATATATGCATGGATGACTTCTAAAACGTACCAATGCACAGTGGTTGCATTTATATGGGGAGAGCGGCCAAAAATACTTTTAATGGACATATCGGGATAAAATTTTTACCCTAAGGTCTGTTAAGAGTAAAAACTGTAATATGTAAAATTGGGCGGGGTTGGACACGCCCACATACAGTCATGTGAAAAATAATAGGGACACGACATTGCGACCATTTTCGGCTATTTTTGTTTGTTTCTTTAATTTTTATTTTTTTATAAAAATACAACTCACTATCTAACAAAAACCACATAAGTCCAAATTTCAAACTTTGTAAAAAATGTAGAAAAATTCAACAAAATTTTAAAACAGTGTGCAGTTTTATAGCCCATTAAATTCTAGCTGAAGAAATTGAAAGTTTGAAGTGGCTAAAAATTTGCGTTGATTGTTGATAATTGCTTTTTTTGGCGGATGGTGCTACTATTTGCTTCCATAAAAAAAAAAATTTCAAACATATTTTGAATGGGAGAAAATGCGTGACACCGTCAGAAAAAAAATTATCAAAAATCAAAGCGATTTCTTAGCCACTTAAAACTTGCACTTTCTTGAGCTAGAATTCAGTGGGCTATAAAATTGCATACATATCTTTTTTTCTAAAACTTCTTATTTAAAAAGTTTGGTGTTATTTTAAAATTTTGTTGAGTTTTTCTATTTTTTTTTTACAAAGTTTGAAATTTGGTTTTTGTTAGATAGCGAGTTGTATTTTTATTAAAAAAAATTAACATTAAACAAACAAAAGAAAAATAGCCAAAGCTGGTCACGATGTCGTGTCCCTATTATTTTTCACATGACTGTATGTGGGCGTGTCCAACCATGCCCACTTTTACATATTACAGTTTTCACTGTTAACAGACCTTAGAGTAAAAATTTTATCCCGATGTGTTCGCCGACGCTTAGTCTCAGACTCAACAAAACCTATTTTCGGGCGCCACGATTTGAATTGGTTTTTCTTGAGCCTGCTCATTTTTGGCGTTCGGATCTTTGCCAAAACAATGCAAATTTTTTACAAACATAATTAATACATTTTTGCAACTCATACCGATCTGGCTCAAAACCCTCATATTCAAAATCTTTCGGTATTGCGCCTAGCAAATTTGGAACTTTTTGGGAATGCGTATCGAAATTTTCACGCCAAATCTCAGAAACATGCAATCGAGAAAATTCGCTGTGTTACCTTGTGCCTAGAAACATTTTGATTTAATAAATTAGCTAAATCAAAAAAGAAACATGAAAAAAAACTGTAGAAAATAAAGAGCTTGGATTAGGTTATGGAATACTACGCAAGCCTCTGCAGGTCAATGCATCTACACTGAACACTTTAATAACCCTAAAATATTAACAAACAATATGTAAATAACAATATTGAGGGCCCATAGGGGAAACACACTTAAAACATTGCCTAAATACTTGAAAGATGAACCAAGAAACACACAAATTTCTACTTTTCTAAAACAACGATTTGCATAGAACACAACACGAATTATCTAAAAGTTTAATTGTAGAAATAAAGTCAATACTCCTATGTACGATATTCATTGCATATAATTTTAACTCACTCGGCTTTTCACAATATTTTAATTACGTTAATTCCAATTCAATTTTCAGCGTACTGACGCTGTACAAATAAAATTAACAATTGATGACACTTTTGTTGCTTTTTTCAGAAACAACCGTTAGAATGAAAACTAACAAGTAAGAAAGTCTAAGTTCGGGCGGAGCCGAACATTAAATACCCGGCGCAAGTATTAAATATATGTTTTCCACCTTTCCGAAAGCTACCGCTACATGATAAGCCGGTGTGTATAAATTTTAAGTAAACTAGCGTCCTTAAATTTCAAAATATTGAAATTTCAAGCATTTCTGAAATTTACCGTTATATGAAAAGCGGCCGTAATTTTAGTCCGATTTCAATAATTTTCAACGTTTTGCTTTTATGTGGCAAGCACAATAAAAATACCGAGTTTGATACAAATTGGTAGAACGGTTAGCGAGATACATATACGCGATCATAAGTGGGTGGTGCCACGCCCATTTTCCAAAATTTTATCATAAACGTATTTCTTGGTAAAGAATTGTTGCAAGCATCAATTTTGAATAAATTTGCTTTAATATTTACTGATTTATCGAAGATTTTGTATTTCTCTAAACTACCTTTATATGGGATGTGGGCGTGGTTATTGTCCGATTTTAAAAATTTTCGGCCATTTGGTATGCTGTACCAGGGCCAACAACTGTGCCAAGTGTGGAAGAAATTGATGCAGCGGTTACCAAGATATACACATGTAACCATAAGTGGGCGTGGCTACGCCCATTTTGAACAAAATGTTAATATTCTTATTTTTCGTCGAAAATTTATTGTAAATATCAATTTTGAGTGAGTTATCTTCAGAAGTTACTAAAATATCGCAGTTTTTGTATTTCTGAAAATTACCGTTATATGGGAGGTAGGCGTGGTTATTGTCCGATTTTGTCCATTTTCAATACCGTCCGTCCTACGCCCGAAAGAAGTACACGTACCAAGTTTCGTTAATATATCTTAATTTTTACTCGAGTTATCGTGTGCACAGACGGACGGACAGACAGTCACCGCTTAATCGATTTCTCTTTTCATTCTGATCATTTATGTATACATTTGTCTATATCTATCTCGATTCGTTTTGCCTGTTACAAACAACCGTTATGTGAACAAAGTTATAATACCCTTGTGCACAAGTGCGCTCGGGTATAAAAATATATGACAACATGAAGTTTGGACAAAAAACTGATTGCAAAGCTTATTTTGGTGTAAAAATTTTTACATACATTTTTTTTAATTTTGGACTATGGCAGCAACCACTGTGCAATGCAATGTTTGGATAATGTTCTGCGGTATTCAAACTACTTATATATGTAGAGTTGCAAAAAATTAGGGGCTGGTTTCACCAACTCAACTTAACTTAGTTAAGCCAATTTTCTTGACTTAAGTCCAAAAAGTGGCTAAACTAAGTTAAGTTGAGTTGGAAAAACCAGCCCTAGGGGTATTCTCCACATCTTGCAAAGCCATTGCACGTAGCATGGATTGCATAACTTGCAAACACACAACAACAAAATACATGGAAAACAACATTCCCTATCGCTGCAAAATATGCAACGTCGAAACCCATGTATATATTTTGCAAAATAGCATAGCAAGATAAATGCGACCCTGTACTAGTTGTTTTGTTGGTGGAATTGCTACATATTTCTCTCATTCTTCTCATCTCGATCATTTTTTTTTTGCTGTCTCTTGTTATTGTATTTGATACATAATTTCGCTGCTTGCTACCCATGCATGCTACCACTTTGAAATGGGGTGCTCTCGTACTCTTCGAAATTTGGAACAGTATTTTTGCATTCCGTACAACCCGTGCAACGTGCAAGACTTCGAGAAAACCCCTATTGCAACCATATACATTTGTACATTGCATAATTCGAATGTTTATCGATATATGTACATCTATAGGTACATCTTAAGATATAACAAGTAAGAAAGTCTAAGTTCGGGCGGAGCCGAACATTAAATACCCGGCGAAAGTATTAAAAATATGTTTTCCACCTTTTCGAAAGCTACCGCTACATGCTAAGCCGGGGTGTATAAATTTTAAGTAAATTAGCGTCCTTAAATTTCGAAATATTGAAATTTCAAGCATTTCTGAAATTTACCGTTATATGAAAAGCGGCCGTAATTTTAGTCCGATTTGAACAATTTTCAAGAGTTTGCCTTTGTGTGGCAAGCACAATAACCATACCGAGTTTGGTACAAATTGCTAGAACGGTTAGCGAGATACATATATGTGATCATAAGTGGGCGGTGCGACGCCCATTTTCCAAAATTTTATCATAAACGTACTTCTTGTTAAATAATTGTTGCAAGCATCAATTTTGAATACACTAGCTTCAATATTTACCGATTTATCGAAGATTTCGTATTTCTCTAAATTACCGTTATATGGGATGTGGGCGTGGTTATTGTCTGATGTCAAGGCCAACAACTGTGCAAAGTTTGGAAGAAATTGGTGCAGCGGTTACCAAGATATACACATGTAACTATAAGTGGGCGTGGCTACGCCCATTTTCCAAAAATTTTCAATTTTCTTATTTTTCGTCTAAAAGTTATTCTAAATGTCAATTTTGAGTTAATTATCTTCAGTAGTTACTAAAATATCGCAGTTTTCGTATTTCTGAAAATTACCGTTATATGGGAGGTAGGCGCGGTTATTGTCCGATTTCGCCCATTTTCAATACCATCCGTCCTACGCCCAAAAGAAGTGCATGTACCAAGTTTCGTTAAGATATCTCAATTTGTACTCGAGTTATCGTGTGCACAGACGGACGGACGGACGGACGGACAGACAGTCACCGCTTATTCGATTTCTCTTTTCATTCTGATCATTTATGTATACATTTGTCTATATCTATCTCGATTCGTTTTGCTTGTTACAAACAACCGTTATGTGAACAAAGTTATAATACCCTTGTGTACAAGTGCGCTCGGGTATAAAAATCCCGTGTCACTGTGTTCGTTTACGCTAATCTCCGCAACCGCTTAACTGATTTCATTGAAATTTTGTGGGTGTGTATTGTTCGTTCCAACTTAAAAGATAGGATAGTTTTGAACCCGAGAAAAAATATTATTTTTTCATCGAAATTTTACTATGCTCCTCGCAACTTGCTTCTCTTAATATATAAAAATCCCGTGTCACTGTGTTCGTTTACGCTAATCTCCGAAACCACTTAACCGATTTCAATGAAATTTTTTGGGTGTACACTTGCATAGTGAATTGAATACTTTAAATTTGATTATCTTTTAAAAATGTTCGTATTTAAAAATAATATTTTCATACAAAATTTATTACGCACGTATTGGACTGTTCACATCTGAGTATGTATATGTAAGTGCACGATTGAGAGAAATAGAAATTGAGTAATATTTTATCATTCTTGATGTAAGTGTACATACGCACCCCAAGCATGCAGAGCGCTGCTCTGAGAGCCGTGACAACACACACATACATACATAGTACAAACATATTTATCCGTACAAATCGCGTCCTGTGGTGTGTGATTATTCAATTCATGGATGCTTTTTCAGTACGAACGCGGTCATTTTAATATGCGCGTAATTGAATTGAATATTTATCAATATACAGTACTTTCGTTGACGTTTATAGTAAGATCAATTACGTTTCTATTTGATTTTAATATATTTTTCCTTCCAACTTATAAGATAAGATAGTTGTGAACCCGAGAAAAAATATTTTTTTTTTCATCGAAATTTTTTCTATGCTTCTCGCAACGTTCTTAGAAATCCCGTGTCGCTATGTTCGTTGACGCTAACTACAAACTGCCCATATCCGAAGCGGGCGTTTTCTAATGTTATTCGCGGCTACGCTTCATATGTATTTTTGTGTTGGGGAGAGATAGTTAGGAGCAGCAAAATAATGTAGTATGTATTTATATATATAAACACGCGCACATGAACAGCAACAAAAAATTTACCGTTTGGACACCATCCAATGTTATCCATTCCCCTGGCTGATGTTTGAACCGCAACCAGAGATAGTTTTTTTTTCAAACGTAGTGAACTTACGCTAATCTCCGAAACCGCTTAACCGATTTCAATGAGATTTTGTGGGTGTGTATTGCTGCTTCCAACTTAAAAGACAGGGTAGTTTTGAACCCGATAAAAAATATTTTTTTCATCAAAATTTTTTCTATGCTTCACTCATCGTGCTCATCTTAATATATAAAAATCCCGTGCCACTGTGTTCGTTTACGCTGATTTCCGAAACCGCTAAACCGATTTCAGAGAAATTTTGTGGGTGTGTATTGTTGGTTCCAACTTTAAAGATAGGTTAGTTTTGAAGACGAGAAAAAATATTTTTGAAGTGAAACTTCTTAGGCGGCGGTATCGCAAAAATGGAGAGTGAAATTTTTAAAACTGATAACGGTACATGAGAAGGAAGTTATAGGTAGTATAGGGAAGGGGAAAAAATAAATAAAGCGACGCATGACGGGTACGAGTACCTTCATACGTATATATGTATGTACATATGTTTGAATGCACGTATGTATGTATACATATATATATTTATATATCCATATATATGCATGTATGAACGAACTCATTGCGCATTTCAGCTCTGCCGATACCAAGCTTTATATGTATAAATGATGCAAACGTGCTTCGCGCAACTATATCCATTCGTACATATGTACATATGTTTGTATGGATATATTTATGATTAAGCAAACGGGCTTCGTGGATGTACTGATGGGCATATGTATGTACTTATGGACAGATGCGTGTAGGCTTTACGTGATTACCTGCCAAAAGGCTTTAATCACGGTGCCCGCACTTAGCACGACGGATTAATTTTTGCATTAATCACTGCCTTGAACTGCAAGCAGTTCAGTACCAATTGGCAGTATGTGGGGGACACGCTTGCCACCTTCGTAGGGCCGAGGCCTACCTAAACCTCTAACGTTCTCTGGATTACGACACCCGGTTGCAATGCAACTCCACATTGCACCATTGCTGGTTCTAACCGCATTTAGGTATTAAACTAAGGCGGCCAACCGTCCCGCATTCTGCGGGACGGTCCCGGAATGACCGATGTAATCCCGCATTGCAATATTTAATAAAATAGTCCCGGAAATCGTCTAAGACGTCCCGTATGTCCCGCTGCAGCGTATGTATCATCAAGCGGTGTGTGTGTATGGCTGCGCGCGCATGTCGTCAGTGTGTTCATGCCGGCCGCGTGCAGTACCTATACTCTTACGTGAGTGTGAGTGTCTATTGTTTTGTTTCGCGCGACAAGTGCAATAAAAACAGAGATTGTCGGCGTCGGTAACCCTATTCACCTTCCACTTGACAAGAACAATGGCAACGCGACCACTTGCAACACCAATGGCAACACCTGTCACGTCAAACATTTCTAATTAGTCAGTTAAGAAGCAGCCACGAACAAACAAAGCTCCAGTGTGTGTATGTATGTAAATTAATTGTTTGTTCATTTTCGTTTCGAATTAGTGGACGCCGCGACACGTAATTAATAACACGAATTTTTCAGTTTCGCTAGAAAAAATAATAGTTGTTCCAATGCCGCCTGGCGCGAAAAAGCGAAGTTGTAAGTTCGCCGAGGACTTGCAAAAAGAATTTCCTTTCTTGCAAAAGTGTTTAACACCTGCAGAAGTGCGGTGCAATAAATGTAGTGGAACATTTTCTGTTGCTCATGGCGGCAGACATGATATACAAAGGCATTTGACGTCGGAGAAGCATAAAAAAGGACTAACCGCCGCAAGTACGTCGTCGTCACTGACTTCTTACTTCCGTCACGAAAAATACGGTGACAAAGAAGCAGAGCTGGCAAAAGCTGAGGGTTTGTGGGCTTTCCATACGGTATGTCGTAATCAAAGTTTTCGTTCGATGGAATGCACTTCCAAATTAATTCAGAAAGTTTTTGAGAAGAAGTTTTGCTGCGGGAAAACTAAGTGCGAAGCTATTGTAAAAAATGTGATTGCGCCGTATTCTTCAGACATTCTGAGGACAGAACTTAACGATGTCCCATTTATCTGTATCTCTACAGATGCTTCAAACCATAAAGACATCAAAATATTTCCAACGCTAGTAAGGTACTTTCACCCAATAACCGGCATTAATGTCAAAATATTAGATCTGGTGAATTTACCTGGTGAAACTGCACAAATTATTTACGATTCCTTAATGGAAATTTTAGAAAAGCACAACCTTAAAGAGAAAGTGGTTGGATATTGTGCGGATAACGCTAATACAAATTTTGGTGGGGTTCAGCGTGAAGGTCAATGCAATGTTTTTAGAAAACTGCTAGAGGGCTTGGAAAGACAAATAGTTGGTGTGGGCTGCGCAGCACATATTGCACACAACGCCATTCAAACAGCAGCAGATTTGTTACCAGTTGACGTGGAACACATAATTATGAAGATTTATTCGTACTTTTTTATATATACTGTGCGTGTAGAAAATCTAAAAGATTTTTGTGAAGAAGCAGAAATGCAATACAAAAGAATATTGGGATACTGTAAAACAAGATGGCTGGCACTTTTACCTGCAGTTGCGAGAATTCTACAAATGTATTCACCATTGAAATCATACTTTTTATCGCAAGATAAATGCCCTGCTGTGTTACATAATTTTTTTTCAAATGAATGCTCAGAGCTTTGGTTAAAATTTGTTCATGTGCAAGCATCAGTATTTAACGATTCCGTAAAAATGATGGAAGGAGACAAAGCAACAGAAGTGTCATATCTGTTTGTGGATTTAATAAACAAATTCACAAACCGCTTAGAAAATGATTATATTCCTCTGACCGTAAGAAATGAGTTAACAAAACTTGTGGAGGATGGTCAAATCAACAGAGATTATTTTATGGGGCATGTTCGTAACTTTTATCACAACTGCATCCAGCACCTGGAAAAATATCTACATCAATACAACGAATTTAAAACTTTTACTTGGATTCAATTAAAACAAAATCTGAAATGGGCTGATGTACAGCAGACATACCAACAGTTATTGGTGCAGATGCCTACAGCTGCTATGACTTTAAAAGAAGATAGTTTGTTCGACGAAGTAAGTTACGTGGCAAATTATGTGAATAACGAAGTCTTAAAGAAATGGGAGGAGATGAAGAGCAGTACAGAACAACGATGGATAGAGGTGTTCAAAAATTTCAAAGACAGCGGAATACCATTCCAGAATTGCCTAGCCATCATCCAGTAACTTCTTTGTTTGCCAGGAACAAACGCTTCTACGGAACGAGTATTTTCCTTAATGAATAGCTTATGGACATCCGAAAAGTCGTCACTAAAAGTAGAAACATTACGTGCAATGCTAATTATAAAATTTAATATGGGCAGCTGTGTAAACTTTTTGGACATTCTAAACCAAAACCCAGAACTAGTAAAAAAATGTCACTCATGTGAGAAATATGACTTTAAAAATAAATGTTAATTCAATAGTAGTGTTGTTTGTTTCTAAATCAATTATACCACCAAGAAATCCTCAGTCTTGTTGTGAATAGAGGTAGGTGTCCCGCATTGATGCATCATAAAGTTGGCCGCCTTATATTAAACCACAGCCACCACGATACTCCCCAAAGGGGCCATGAACAGACCGGAGTAATGCTCGCCGGCGAGATTTGCTCGACTGGCTCAACTCACCCTGACCCACACTCTAAAAAATTTTTGTTTAAATTTGCGCATATTAAGATAGGTAACCAGTTTCCTCTCTTAATGAATGCAAATTTAAACACTGCTTGCTTACTTTTACTTATCATATGTGTGGCGTAGAACAAATTTAAAATTTTTTTTTTGAGTTTTAAACAGTCATTGTTCACATTTTCACAGTTTACACATAAAATGTTTAAAATTTCCTCTAACAAATTTTCGTTTAAATTTACGCATATAAAGAGAAGTAACCAGTTTCCTCTCCTAGTGTGTGCAATATTAAACACTGTCTGTTTACTTTTACATATCAAATTTGTCACGTAGCGCATACAAGGGGTGGGTTTTGGGGTTAAATTTATTATGAAATTTTGATAGAAAAAAAATTTTTTTCCATTTCTTGTGCGTCATTTTGTAAAAATTTTTCTTTTTTCTTGAGAGCTCTTTAAAGTTTAACTGCGAATGAAAACATTGTCCTAAAAATATGCAATGCATACTCACTTACTGTTGCTTTTACACTTTACAGCCTAAAAAAGTTTACCACTGATATGTACTTAATAAGCATTCGAAGATTTAATTTGGTAACTTCGAATTCGTTCCACCAAAATGAGCTACATGATAAAAATACAAGTTCATTTAAATTTCCGTTATTCGAAGTATTAAAAAATGAGAAACCAGAAAGCGACGAAAATGAATAAAAAAGTGTAAAAATTTCGTGAAATTATTTAATATGTTTATGTTAAAGTTCTTTTGTAAAATTTTGTTTTACTTTTGAAAGTTGAGTGCATCTTCAACCGTTAATTTTTTCATGATTTAATGATCGGATCTAAACCAATTTACGGAACGACCCTTAAGGTACCATCTTTCCGGTAAAAAAAAAAAGAATTATTGGAATCGGTTCACGCGGTGCAAAGTTATGCGGTGGAATAAATAAAAGAAGTAAAAATACTCCGAAGAATTGATAACCTCCCCTTTTTTGAAGCCGGTTGAAAATGTCTGAGTTCTTTGTAAATTTTATGTAAATAAAATGCAATTGATGAAACTTTAAAAAGTTTATTTATTTATTTCATACTGTACATAAAACTTGCATATATGTATTTTAAAGAGCGAATTTTCAGTATTTTCTGATGATATATATTTAGAAGTATAAACCCTTTCCCCCCAAAAATATATTCCTGCGTGCGCACCTGGCACTTAGCATTTATTATTTGTAAAAAAAAATATATTTTTACTTTCAAAATGTTTGTAATTTTAAACCATTCATGTGTATATTTTAAACAACTCATGTTCAAAATCAAATCTTGCACATCTTGTGCGTATACTTGAACAGATTCTGGTTGTAAAATAAACACTTTTCAGTAGTAGTTTTACATGCACTTTTAAGAGTGCACTTAACTGACTCAGCCCACACTAGAACGACTTACACGAATACTACACTCCACATTCATCTCCATTTCAACATGCACACTTCATACCATCATACTCCGTCTTGCTCGTCTCACACGTCTACTCGCCTCGTTCGTGGGCAACCTCCACATCCAGGAGAGGTGACACCGCTCGCTCAACTTTCAACGGATCGAGTTGCTCGACACACATTCACCGTCTTGCTCCGTCTTGCTCATCTCACACGTCTAACTCGCCTCGCTCGTGGGCACCGTCCACATCCAGGAGAGGTGACACCACTCGCTCAGCTTTCGCAACGGATCGAATTGCTCAATTTTCGCACAACTTTTTCAACATTTTCCATCGGTTTACAACAGTTTCAACATATCCTTCGATTTCAACTTTCATCCAGCTTATTTTCACCCTTTTCTAGTCGTGTAAGCCATGCCAGTGCTTGCCTTGCTTGTGTCGCCAGTTTTGCTCGTCCCGCCGACGAACACTCTCCGGGGGCATCTGTTCCCCGTGGCGCTATTTTTAAAGTCTTTGGTATGACTCTCGAAAGCCGTAGACTCTTCTTCCAGTTGAGCCTCCACCGATTTAGGACTGGTAGCCTTTGACTGGGGTACCCGGGATTGTGACACCCGTAGCCTGTACTTATGGACAGCAATATTTTCATGTATGTACATACCCTGCAGGGAAACCGCGGACTAGTGAATCAAGTTTCCAGTTCCGTACTAGGCCTTTATCGCCAAAAAGGAACTAGTCCGATAGGAACTAGATCCCCACCAGTCCAAAGTCGGCGAAAAGTAGTACTTTAAAAAGAAAAACAATTTTTCAGTTTTTTCACTAGAAATCTATATAAAGTGACGAACTTAGAACTGGTTCGGAACTATAGAAAATGAGATGCAACGAACTAGAAAAAAAACAATTTTTTCAGTTTTTTCACTAGAAATCTATATCTAAAGTGACGAACTTAGAACTAGTTCGGAACTATCGAAAAAGGGATGCAGCGGGGGGCTTGTTTACTTTACATAGATATGTGTTCGGCGGCTTTTTCGTTCAAATACGCACTTCGCGGATGCTTTTTCATAGCTTGGTAATACAAAACCAAAATTTGTGTTAACATTTCCACAACTTGGGACCGTCTGGAATATAACAGCGAGCACCTGTAAAAACTCAGCTGCAGCTAAAGGTATGTAAACGTACATTTCTTACAATCATTCAAACAAGTTGAATTTCAAATCGAAAACACATTTCTTTCAAAATAACTTAAAAGCTCACACACGGAAGAACCAAAAATATTGAAAAATCACAATAATTTTTTCTTTCGTCTGTCGATTTTAGAACTGGTTCGGAACTACAGAATATAGGAGTAGTTCGGAACTATCGAAAAAGGGATGCAACGGGGGGCAATTGACACTTCCTAGGACATCGCCATGTTAAATTCGCCAGTTGCTTGCATGCAATAGAGATTAATCGCGAACCAGTACTGGGTCTAACTGCAGCGAATTAAAATACAGCGGCTCCGCTGGCTTGGTCATGTCGTTCGAATGGACACCGACGCTCCAGCTCTGAAAGTATTCAACTCGGAACCCGCTGGTGGTAGCAGAGGAATAGGGAGGCCCCCACTGCGATGGAAAGATCAGGTGGAGAAGGACTTGGCTTCACTTGGCGTTTCCAATTGGCGTCAGTTGGCACAGAGGAGAAACGACTGGCGTGCTTTGCTGAACTCGGCCAAAATCGCTTAGGCGGTTACAGCGCCAAAAAAGAAGAAGAAGAAGTACTGGGTCTAAATGTACTAGAAGCGCACCAGTTCAGAACAAGAGATTTTCCCCACAGGGTATGTTTGAATGGTTGTATATATATTTGTACGTATGTACATATGTTTGTGTATGTACATATGGCTGTGTACATGTATATATGCACATATGTAGTACAAACGAAAACAAATCTAATAAGCTGCTCGTTGATATAAATGCGAACTGTACTGATTGTCAAATATTATGAGTTTGTTGCAAAAAATGATAGAATACAAGATTGCGCCGATCAGAGAAGATTTTTGAGAATAACTTTTGTGTGACGTCACACTATTGCAATCGGAAGAGAGAAATGCCAAAATGTGAGCAAGAATGGAAGAAGAAGAAAAAATGTTTCAAGGAAAACGTAAACAAGTTGCACAAGTGTGACGTCGTGGAAACCACCATTCTGTCAAATTCGTTAAGAGAGGAATAGCGGTCCGAGATCGGCGCAACCATTGTATTCTCTCAATCGTGGGTTTGTTGTACATTTGTTCATGCTTGTCATTGTGCGTGTAATTTTCTAGGGTAGTTTTGTGCTCTCGTTTTCTCCTTGTATTAACTCGTCCTTCGTTGGTATACTCTGATGAACATATGTGAGAATGATACCAGGGCCAACTTATATAAGGTAGTGTTACAGGAGCAGTGAAATTTTCGTCCGATGTTTCTTAAAGAAAGCCATAAACGTAGCGACCGTTGGTTCAACTTGGTGTTATTTTGCTCTAGATTGCACCGTTTGTGGGCCTGTTGAATGAATTTATGTCTTGGTTCTATGAAAGATCAACAAATTTGGATTTTCTGGCAAGGTGTACAACTTATCGCTACATTAATGGCCATGTTGTACAAACTCATTTAATTTGTGTTTATTTTGTACACTAAATATTTTTATTTTAGATTTTACAATGAGACTGCTCGCAAAATTGCAATGTTTGTGGGTAAAACGTCCAACTTGATTGCGGATTGATTTGAACCAACGTTTTCGGCTTGCATTATGTCAAAAGGATGTGTTTATTGTAATTCATTCTGTCATTTACTACCATTATGCGTAGGCCAATTCATGAAATCATTTCATGCGTTTGAGTAGAAACTGAATGAATGAACACCATTTCATGATTACAATTAACGCGAAATAGAGTTTATGCACTTAGTTTTTACTCAGATCGATGAAATAATTTCGTGAATTGGACTACGAATACATGTGATACTTATGCTTTTAATTTATAAGGTAATTTTATGTTTTTATACTCTTGCTACCACATGAATATATGAATTCGTGATAAGAATATATGAATTCGCCTTGGAAGATAGAAAGCGAATAAAAATAAATGCCGAACAAAGGAAATTGTCTTCTTTCAACTTAAATAAATGCATTTTGCAAACAAAAGTGCGTACGTTACTTAGTGCCTTGGTAATGGCGAATTCGTAAGGATCTATTGATTGCATTTTAAACATTTTTAACATGTTAAACATACAATTACTTCCATTACAACCGGACCGGGTGCTATGGATGGATGCTAGAAGCGCGAATTCATATAAGGTGGTGTTACCGGAAAATGAATAAATAAATTATATGTATATCAGAAAATTAATAAGATGAAATGAAATTATTGTTTCGCGAATTCATATAAGGTGGTGTTACCGGAAAATTAATAAATAAATTATATGTACTAGTGCTCGCCCAGTGGTTGAAATTCAACCGCTAAAATTAAGAATAGTTTATGCGAGTTGAGTTGAGCTGAAATAATATTAGTTGAAATGGGTTAAGTGGAAGGGAGTTTAGATTAGTACTTAGCATAACATAACATACCATAACATAAGACTAAATAACATAACATATGTACCAAAAAAAAAAACAACACCACATCGCATCGCAACATCGCACATTTTCAGTTGTATTCCTTTTGATCCCTATCACTTGCTTCCTCTCTAGCTTTGTCTCTATCGCTTTTGATGTTTATGTTTGTGTTTATGTTCATGCTCATGTTCATGTTCATGTTCATGTTCATGTTCATGTTCATGTTCATG
>NW_023459393.1:59045-60395 GCF_013731165.1 Rhagoletis pomonella | reverse complement strand
CCAATTTGTGAGACGGAGATTATTGGCCCTTCAACTTCTGGAGCCAGAACGCGGCCCTTCCTGCTGGCTCGTTTTAGTTTAACGACTGATCGGAGTCAGGCTGGTCATCCTCAGTCCTGCGTTTACGTACTGCTGAACTGTTTGACCTGTTGGAACCCGTCTTACATTCGCGTGCGAAGTGGCCTGGTTTTCCGCAACTAAAACATTTCCTAGCACCATCCTTCCTCTCGGTTACACCAGGAGTATTCTTCCCTGCAATCGACTTGAGTGTTTTCAGGATCTCGTTCATCACGTCAGGTGTCGCCACTTCTACTCGATGGGCTTTGTAGGCTGGTCTACTTAGGAGCGCCGCCGTTTCACGTGTCTGAGCATACGAGACCGTTTCAGCAAATGTTGGCTTTGGATTTACATACGTCTCGCGCTTGGTATACATGTCTCGCATTCCGTTGATGAACCTCTGGATTTTTACCCTGTCAAGGTGCTCACCAGATGCGTCTCCAATTGCCAAATGAGCCAGCCTTTCAATCTCAGAGCGATTCTCCAGCTCCATCTGGTAAATCTGTCTCCTGTGCTCGCTATCATAACGTCTTTACACTGCACCCATTAACGCATCGTAATTGTTCTTTCACAGTCGGGAATAGTCTGCAAAATTTCCGCTGCAGATCCTTTCAATGCGACGAATAACGCAGCGGATTTATCCTCCATGCTCCAATGATTTGCTGTAGCTGTCTTCTCAAACTGGAGCTTAAAGACCTGGAAAGGAATAGTGCCATCAAAGGATGGAGTCTTTACCTTGGGAGCGTTCGTCGAATTAGCTGGACGACTCAACTGCAAACCCCGGAGACGATCTTCAAGCTCATCCACCTTAGCTTCGACTTTGTCCTGTTTTTCCTTAATAAGCGCTTCGATTTTATCTTGTCGTTCCTCGATTTTATCCTGTCTCTCTCTGAGTTTCGAACTATTTTTGAATAAATTCTCTTGTAGCTGAGTAATCTTTTCATCTAACTGCGATGACATGCGTGTTTCCTGCACAAGCAGCTGGGATGAAATATGTGATATGGCACCCAATAACATGTTCATGTCTATAGCCGTTGACGCACAAGGACCCTTTCCCTGCTCTTCAAGCTTCGCTGATGTCTGCTCCACATCATTCGATGAACCAGCAACCTCTTCCTTGTCTTTGTCCTTCAAGGATGCCTCGTCGTCCTCACGATGGAAGTCGTGTTTGTCAACGTCGATGCCTTCCTTAGCCATAGCCTCTCGCAACCGTGATAGCAACTTCACTTTTCTTCCGGAGGTTGCTAAATTTCGTTTCTCCAACTCCTGCTTGAGTTCCTCAATCTTTAGATC
>NW_023459393.1:58841-58945 GCF_013731165.1 Rhagoletis pomonella | reverse complement strand
AAATTTCGTTTCTCCAACTCCTGCTTGAGTTCCTCAATCTTTAGATCCTGAATTTTTGCCATTTTCAGTAGTTTGTCCTTCGGGATTTATTTAACAATCCCACT
>NW_023459393.1:57105-58741 GCF_013731165.1 Rhagoletis pomonella | reverse complement strand
CAACTCCTGCTTGAGTTCCTCAATCTTTAGATCATGAATTTTTGCCAGTAGTTTATCCTTCGGATTTATTTAAAAATCCCACTTCTGACACCAATTGTTACGATTATCCTTGAAACCTTGAGGGATTTCCCCACGGTGCAGCGAACAGAGGTGGCGCCGTCAGTGGTACCGCTACTTTGGTTTTGCCGATTTTGACAGTTGTGGTAACTTGTAAACAAACCTTTGTTTACAAATCAGCGAGAGAGAAATTTAATTATACGTGAAAAATCAGTTTAAATTGTGTTAATTTGCAATTTGTGAGTGATTTTTGAGTTGAAGACAGCGTAAAAACTAATAAAATGAAGTGCTGTGTGTTAAATTGCGACAACCGTCAAGATGCAAGATGCGTAGATGCAAGTGTAGCGCTGGGACGAATCGCTGCATTTTGTGTACATAGGGCACGGCAAAGCCGTTCCCGAAATGTTTCTTTATTATTACATTAACAGCATTTCCTCACAATGAGTGTGCTTCTGCTCCAAGCAGCCTCCATTAGCAAGTTAACTAATTAATCGGAGATGCTGCCGCAGTCGTAATTGCAAAGCAATGGAGTGCACTAAAACGTTTGCTGAAGCAGCCTCAATTGCAAAGCAATGGAGTGCACTAAAATGTTACCTATTCTCTGATTAGGTGAAAAATGCAATATTTTCGCGTTTAGCTAAATTAAAACACGTTTTTCGCTGTAAAGTGAACTGTTTTGGAAGTTTTAACTCGTTCTTCTTTTCGCTCTATTCTTTGTTTACTTGTGGTACACAAATGTCAACGCCCAGGACGGCGCAATCTTGTATTCCATCATTCTTGGGATTTCCCAAATATCATCCGGCTCGTATCGCTGGACTGTTAAATAATGCTAACGATGACTAAATTGTAGTACAATTAACTTTATTGTAAAACATACAATTTACAATACTTGCTAATACAGTAAAAACACTTTACAACACTTGTTAAAGCAATAACAACGCTTTACTAAGGGTATTCATCAAACCTTATAAATGCATTGTAAACCGTATAAACTTATAATTGTGTAAACCTTATAAATGAACTGTCAAAATTTGTATGGAAACTCGTTTACACATTTCTGATAAATTTATCCAGCGATTTCACTGAACAAACTTAATAAACTGAAGCCAATGCAACTCTGTCGCAACTTTCGCTATGTTTTCTTCGACAATAATCGGGATCCGCATACAAATTTTGCACGCAAATTCAACAACAACGATATGATCCTGATAGAGATCTGGTTCAACTATTATCCTGTCTGTTTGTTTTGTTTCACTGATAATTTGGCCGCAAAGTTTTGGTACCCAGCCAGCAAGAAAACGTACATTTTACGAACATTATGTTTTACGAGGGATTCTCGTATCGCCAGAAAGTTAGAGAAAAGCTCGTAAACTATAAAACAAAAAAATATAATAGAAAGAGGCTTGTAGTAATTTGTCAGCACAAGAAAAAATTTTAGTTTTGTTGACAGTTTTTCTTCAATCACAATATTTTATAAGTAAGTAGTTTGTTTAATATTCAATTTAAGAAAATTATTAAGTATGTGATTTATTGGCGGACTGGTGCAAACGCAAAGGACGATCTACCACTTTCTTTTATA
>NW_023459393.1:23340-57005 GCF_013731165.1 Rhagoletis pomonella | reverse complement strand
AAATCTTGTAGTCGTTTTTCTCATTTTGTTGGTCACAAAATTGTACGTCGGTGAACCAAACATATTCGAGTTTAATAGATTTTTGATACATTTTTCTTTTAGAAATTCCGTTATTATAAATCATCATTGAGATTGAATCAAATAATTATATTTTGAATTCATAATCACTGTAAATCAATATCGTCCTCAGTCTTCACACGGCATGATTTAATTGATTTTTATTGGAGCTCGTTTTCAATCAAAATTTTTGTTGATATTTTGATTATTTAATTCCGCGGGGGTGAATGGTGATCGATATGCGATGCGAACACCATTGATCAGCAGTCATAACCATTCTCGTTCAGTTCAGCTCACCAATTCTGAAAAGCAAGTTAATTGAATTTTTTAATCAAGTAACACCACACATCGACGGTCAAGATTTTTGAACCGATAATTTTTCATTTCGTCTTTCGGTATAAGTTTAAACAACGTAACCGATAACACGGTCAATATTAATTGAACCAAACTATTAATTTTTCTTTATTTTTTTTGTAATTTCTTTGGGTATTCATTCCCAATAAAATTTGAAACTCGTATCAAAGTAATCTCGTTTAGCATTCTCAAACTTGAATATTCTCAGTCTGATTTGGTCTTCCGGTAAATTCGGGGGTGGATAGTCTTGATGGCAGAATTTTTTTAACAATCGGAATTTACAACTTGGTATTTGAGTCTTTGAACATGGAATTGTTTCCCATTCTCGATGCAACTTATTTGACAGACGAACAGCGACAGATCGAAGGGGAGATATATAACCTATATCCAGCGCCGGTTCAATGGACCGACACCTGTCTGTAATGGTGTCTGAGTTGCTGAGAGCCCAAACACAGATGCAACAGCAAATGATCCGTGATCGGATTCAATTGCAGACACAAATTCCTGACGTTCGTGATATGAACCAAACCATGCCAACGACCTGGAATCATACCTGGATACCACCCTCGGTGGATCCTCCGCATGGTTCTTTGGGTGGTCCTTCAACCTTACAAACCCAAACGATCAATACCTACCGTGGTCTTAGAACGTCACATATCCAAGAACCAATTAATCAACCACCTCATTTAAATCCGAATTATTCGCTATCCGCTCCACCACATTCACGACCAAATCAAGTCACTATATTCGACGAATCTGCCCAAGCAGATGCAATGGATAGGAAATTCAGATATAAGATTGGAGTACCCGACCACGAATTGGTTACGCGTTTGGTGCCCACACTCACGGGGGCCGCTCGACAATGGTACTTCACCGAACTGAGGAGCCTCAGAGATTATCAAGAATTTTGCACGAAACTTCGAGCTCGTTTCCTCAACAAACATACTCGGGCCCAAGTAATGTCATATGCACAGATTAAATTCGACCCACGTTCGCAAACACTGCTGAAACATATCGATGACTTGACATTCCAATTGCAGGGTAATTCCTGTGCTCTGGATGAACGGGACCACCTCGATATCATCATTGGTACCTTATCCCATCATCTGCGTGAACTCGTCCACACTCGACAAGTCCACACGTTGGAGCAATTGAGTGAGTTCGCTCAGCGAATTGCACCACATTCGTTCATTTTTGCCATACCCCGTCCGGAAAGAACCCGTTAGGATAGACAGCGATCAGTGCCACGGGAAATTTCGGCAATACATGATCCACCGGATGATTCTTTACATTCGGAATATACCGCTTCGTTTCCTGGGTCCGACTCCGATGACAGGCAATGTGCATACTTGAACAAGCAAAATAAACCAATTAAAGCATCTCAGAAACATAGGTATTCGAAACCAGTCGAGGGTTATAAAAATTACAAAAATTCAAAGCAAAATGATACGAAGGTAGGAACTATCGTCGACCCATTTTTCGTTGTTGAGGGCGACGAAAATGTACGATGTGCTAAATGTCTCGTGTGGGGCCATCACTTCAAAAAGTGTCAAACCCAACCGAATCGAGTGATCTGCTACAAATGTACACGACCAGAGGTTACGTCCGATCAGTGCTCGTGTTCAAAAAACGCGTAAGGGAGTCGATTGGGAATAGCGGTCCATCGTACTCAGAGTCCACAACTTTTTCTAAATCCACTGTCCCTAACAATCCTCATTCGACCGGAGTCCCTCCTCAAATCAACAAATCTTCAGTACCGAATCCCAGTAATAATTCTACTCTGATTGTTAACGAACCCAACCCAATGTTCTGAACGAACACCACCAATTACCAAACCTACTTCAGCTCTAGTCCCTAATCACAATCAAGACGGAGACAACAAAGTTAACCCACCACGATGTTTTCTTTATCTCAGAAAAATGCTTGACATATAATATGCCGAACGATTGTCGCGATTATCTCACGGTTATGGTTAACAACCAGTCTCATGCGGTTTTACTCGATGGTGGAGCCGAAGTCACAGTCATTTCGCAAACATTTTATGAGAAGTACAGATGGGGGCAGTTGCAACCTACCGAAACCTCCATTGGTCTTGCCGATAATTCGATTTCATTTAAGGCCATTAGTAAAGTGGATGTATTATATACGGTCGGTAGTCTTACCCGACTGGTGCCAACTCTTGTCGTACCTATCTCACTGAAACACCCAATTATGGGACGGACATTCCTTGAGGCCTTCTTTTTCGAACTGGTGCAGAACCAAGAGAAAGTACAACGATTTTTACATACAGCCAAAGGTGATACTGAAAAAGTTGCATCTGCTAAAGTCGAAATGGTTACGGCGGATAAATTTATTAATTTTTGTAACCAGCCACCAGGGAGTGGGAAAGAACAAGCTCAGGTATATTCTATGAGTAATGATCTGGAGTAAATTGACGCTTCCACACTCGGTTTAGAGGGTGAACTAGATACCCCAAAAATAACGAGCGTCAGCCTTCCACATAATCTCACCCCAGATCAAAGACAAATGTTGGACGCCGTTCTCAGACTTTTCAATCCAACTCCTGAGTCTGGTCCTTTAAATGTCACTAATCATATCGAACACGTAATTGATACTTCTTCTTCTTCTTATTTGGCGCTGTAACCGCCTAAGCGATTTTGGCCGAGTCCAAAACAGCACGCCAGTCATTTCTCTTCTGTGCTAACTGACGCCAATTGAAAATGCCAAGTGAAGCCAAGTCCTTCTCCACCTGGTCTTTCCAACGCAGAGGAGGCCTTCCTCTTCCTCTGTTCCCAGCATCGCGGCCCGCGTTGAATATTTTCAGAGCAGGAGCGTTTCTGTCCATCCGAACGACATGGCCAAGCCAGCGGAGCCGCTGAATTTTAATTCGCTGCACTATGTCTACATCGTTGTAAAGCTCATACAGCTCATCGTTAAATCGTCTGCGATATTCGCCATCACCAACGCGTAAAGGTCCGTAAATCTTTCGCAGAATCTTTCTCTCGAAAACTCCAAGAGCCGCCTCATCAGATGCTTTCATTGTCCATGCTTCCGCACCATACACCAGCACAGGCACGATGAGTGACTTATAGAGTGTGATCTTTGTACGACGAGAGAGGACTTTACTTCTCAATTGCCTACTCAGCCCAAAGTAGCACTTGTTGGCAAGAGTGATTCTCCGTTGGATTTCAAGGCTGACATTATTATTGGTGTTAATGCTGGTTCCCAAATAAACGAAGTCGTCTACTTTTTCAAACTTGTAACTGTCAACAGTGACGTGGGTGCCAAGACGCGTATGCTCTGACTGTTTGTGTGCTGACAGGAGATACTTCGTTTTGTCCTCGTTCACCACCAGACCCATTCGCTTTGCTTCTCTATCCAATCCCGAGAAGGCAGAACAGACGTAGCCCTTGTTTTTACCGATAATATCGATGTCGTCGGCATACGCCAGCAATTGTACGCTCTTATAAAGTATTGTGCCTGAGCGGTTCAGTTCTGCGGCTCTTATTATCTTCTCCAACATAAGATTAAAGAAATCACACGAAAGGGGGTCCCCTTGTCTGAAACCTCGTTTGGTATCAAACGGCTCGGAGAGGTCCTTCCCTATTCTGACGGAGCTGGTGGTATTGCTCAACGTCATTTTACACAGCCGTATTAGTTTCGCGGGGATACCAAATTCAGACATCGCGGCATAAAGGCAACTTCTCTTCGTGCTGTCGAAAGCGGCTTTGAAATCGACAAATAGATGGTGTGTGTCGATCCTATTCTCGCGGGTCTTTTCCAAGATTTGGCGTATTGTGAATACCTGATCTATGGTGGATTTTCCAGGCCTAAAGCCACACTGATAAGGTCCAATCAGCTCGTTGAGGGTGGGCTTCAGTCTTTCGCACAATACGCTCGATAAGACCTTGTAACCTATGCTTAGAAGGCTAATTCCGCGGTAGTTGGCGCGTATGGCGGGGTCGCCTTTCTTGTGGATTGGCCAGAGCACACTTAAATTCCAGTCGTCGGGCATGCGTTCATCTGACCATATTCTGCATACGAGCTGATGCATGCACCTCATCAGCTCCTCGCCGCCGTACTTGAATAGCTCGGCTGGCAGGCCGTCAGCTCCAGCAGCTTTGTTGTTTTTCAGCCGCGTAATCGCTATTCGTACCTCGTCATAGTCAGGCGGTGGGACAGCTACTCCATCATCATCGACTGGGGACTCGGGTTCGTCTTCCTCACTACTTTCAGCGCTGCTACCATTCAGTAGGTTATAAAAGTGTTCCCTCCACAATTTAAGTATATTCTGGACATCGGTCACTAGGTCGCCATTGTTGTTCTTACAGGAGTTCGCCCCGGTCTTGAAACCTTCCGTAAGTCGCCTAACCCTCTGGTAGAATTTTCGGGCATTCTTCCTGTCGGCCAGCATCTCAAGCTCTTCGCACTCACGTATTTCGGCCTCTCTCTTCTTATTGCGGCAAATACGTCTCGCTTCCTTCTTCAGTTCCCTATAACGGTCCCACATGGCTCGCGTTGCGCCCGATCGCAGCGTGGCCCTGTAGGCGGCATCTTTTTTTCTCTGCGGCTTCTTGACATTCCTCATCGTACCAGTTGTTCTTTCGGGCTCGCTGAAATCCAACTACTTCTTCGGCGGCGGTACTTAATGATCGGGAAATGTGGTTCCACTGCTCGCGTACGTCGGATTGTTGAAGAGTGCTCTCAGAGAGCAGGTGTGTGAGTCGAGTGGCGAATAGATTGGCCGTCTGTTGTGATTGCAGCTTTTCGACGTTAAGCTTTCCTTGCATTGTTGGGCGCACATTTTTTGCTGCACAGAGGCGGGTGCGTATCTTGGCTACAACAAGATAGTGGTCCGAGTCGATGTTTGGCCCTCGGAGTGTACGTACGTCCAAAACGCTTGAAGCATGCCTTCCGTCTATCACAACATGATCGATTTGGTTTCTCGTTTTTCGATCCGGAGACAGCCATGTAGCTTGGTGGATGTTCTTATGCTGGAACCTAGTACTACATATTACCATATTTCGGGCCCCGGCGAAGTCGATCAGCCTCAGTCCGTTATCGGACGTTTCGTCGTGGAGGCTGAATTTTCCGACAGTGGCGCCAAAGATCCCTTCCTTGCCCACCTTGGCATTAAAATCGCCAAGCACGAATTTGACATCGTGTCGGGGGCAGCGCTCATATGTACGTTCCAAGCGCTCATAGAAGAGATCCTTGGACGCCTCATCCTTCTCTTCCGTCGGGGCATGGGCGCAGATGAGCGAGATGTTGAAGAATCTAGCTTTGATGCGGATTGTGGCTAGACGTTCGTCCACCGGGGTGAACGCCAGTACTCGGCGACGGAGTCTATCTCCTACCACGAATCCAACACCGAATTTGCGCTCCTTTACGTGGCAACTGTAGTAGTACTACGTAATTGATACGGGTGATGCAAAACCCGTCATGAAACGCCAGTATTCAGTATCGCCATATGTGGCTGAAAAAGTTCAAGCCGAATTGGATAAAATTCGTAGTCGTGACATCATTATGACCATCGAAGAAGGCCCTTGGCGGTCACCAATTCTGGCTGTAAAGAAGAAAGACGGAACGTGTCGCGTTGGCTTCCACGCAAGAGAATTGAATAAAAATCACCGTTCCAAATGCCTACCCAATTACGGACCCTAATCAAATTTTAGCTCGACTAAAATCAGCAAAATACCTAACCAGTGTTAATCTGTCTCAAGCTTTCTTTCAAATTCCTTTGGCAAAATCGAGTCAACTCAAAGCCGCTTTTGCATTCGGTAACAGACTTTACGCTTTTCGTCGCATGACGATGGGGTTGAGAAATTCACCGGCCCCATTAACCATTCTCGTTGATAAAATTTTCCGCGATTTGGTTCCACATGCATTCGCATATGAGGATGATTTCATAATTTGCACTTCGACGAAGAACAGGTTAAGATATTGGCTATCGTTCCAAAACGTCTGGCTGGGCCGGCTTAACCATCTCAACATCCAAATCGAATTTTTGTTGTAAACGATGGGAATTCCTGGGCTACGTTTTGTCTCAAGAGGGTTTATCTGCGAATCCCTCTCGTATTCGAGCCATTGTTGAATTTGCACGGCCCAAAACGGCTAAAGAAGTCACACGGTTCGCTGGTGCGGCAGGCTGGTACCGTAAATTTATTCAAAATTTTTCGGAGATCACAGCTCCCCTTTGTGAATTGTATAAAGGAAACCGAAAAGGACCTATTGAATGGAATACCGCTGCTGAACAAGTCTTTCTCAAACTCAAAGAGTGTTTAACTACCACTCCCGTTCTGACTATGGCCGATTATTCAAAACCATTCAAGGTTTATACCGATGCCTCGCTTATCGCAGCGGGAGCTGTTCTAGTACAAGAACATGATGGGAATGAACGTGTGGCTCAGTATTTTTCTAAGAAATTCTCGAAAGCCGAACAAAATTACATAACACCTGAACGGGAATGCCTAGCCGTTCTCTTAGCGGTCGAAAAGTTCCGTCCATATTTTGAGGGTCGTGAATTGGTTGTGGTAACGGACCATGCAGCTTTGCGCTGGCTACAAACTCTCAAAGACCCAACTGGCCGTTTACGTCGTTGGGCGATCCGATTATCACCATACGATCTCAAAATTATTCATAAACCAGGAAAACATTTAGAACTTCCTGACACCTTATCTTGTTCTTTTGCTCTTCTCAACATCGTTCGTAGAAATCCAATTGACCTTCCGAGTAATTTTCCCGTTAATCGTACCCCAATCACATCCGTGATCAACATTCACCCAAACACGTGCGATAAATGGTACAACAACATGATGCAATAATACAAGGTGGTATCAGTTGTGACAGCTCGATTTGACACTGCCTTAGCTCAGTAGAATGAGAAGAAAGACGGGAAGAAATGAATCCCCATATGGGGGAAAAATATAAAATTTCAGATTTTCTCCTAAACAAAATTTGCTTCTTTATAGTATATTCGTTATGAAATTAAATAAAATAAGATAAAATACCTTTTAAGAAAACAAAGTGTGTATACTGAGAAAAAATTAAAAACATTCCACTATATTAGTGGGCAAAGAATAGTTTAAGAAGTAACACTGTTTCACGTAAGGCAGTCAATATGGCGGAATTAGAGCGAGAAGTTGCCAACTGATAACACCTTGTATTATTGCATCATGGTACAACAAAATGCACGCCATGGCCTCAAAACAACTATTAGATAGATATAAAATCGACTACAACCTCCTATATCATCGATTGAAATTTTCCAATCAAAGTGCGGAAATACTGTGGACACTTTGTGTACCATCTTCTGACAGAGCAAAAGTCCTCGATGAAAATCATAACCAACATTCGCATCAGGGTGCTTGGAAAACTTATAGACGTATCTCACAACGCTATAACTGGCCAAACATGTATGAGTCCGTTTACCAGTACGTTCGGCAATGTGAACTATGCCACCGCATTAAACCAAGTAATGAGAGCACCAAAACTCCTCACGGCGAATATAGAGAACCAAAACGACCGGGTACACAATTATCGATTGACTTCGTCGGTAAGCTGCCCATGTCTAAAAATCGTAACCAATGGATCTTCGTAGCTATCGACTGTTACTCGCGATATGTCTGGGCGCAGCCCATGAAAAATGCAAACGCCATATCCGTAGTCAATTATCTTCGACATATATTCACAGTGAATGGCTGCCCCGAACTGATTATATCAGATAATGGTACTCAATTCATCAGTCAAACTTTCGCAAAGCTTTGCGCCGATTATAACATCAAACACATGAAAACGCCTTTGTACCATCCACAAGCCAATCAGATCGAGGCGACAAACAAAAGCATTAAACTTGGATTACGTGCTCACATGGCTGACCTTCTTGAACATTCCTCTTGGGAAAACCACCTTTCTCGTGTTATTCATGATATTAACACTTCAGTGCATTCAGCCACGGGCTACACGCCATATTTCCTGCACACTGGTCGTGAATATGTGAAAGATGGAAACGTATATAAATTATTATTTGATGTAAATCCACACCATACGCAGGATGTGGAACAGCGTAAAGTTCTGGCTGATGAAATTCGAGACAAACAGTTCGAACAATATCAACAAACTGCACATCGGGCATTGACCCGCAAAAGAGAACGTCATTTGGAGATAGGCTCGGAAGTGTGCATTCCCAATCCTAACCAGTACGTGGCCGGAGGGGGCTATACTCAAAAACTAGCCCCACCAAAAATTAGAGCCTATGTTTCACGGAAACTTGCTTGGCAATTATTCCGCCGATTTAATCACAACACGTTAACTCATTCAGTACATTCGCCTTCTTAAGAATTTCGATGAATATATGGCGGGCCTCCATACTCCATTGATTCTGCCTTATTACAGGGTACCCCGCGGGAATAAATAAATTAAGTTTAGTTTTGTTATATCCATAGTTTTGTTATATTATATCCTTAGTACATTGCTAGTAAATCGATCAAAGCAAACAAGAAAAGATCCATAACCAAATCATTTACCAATGCCTTTCATCTACCGTAGCTTATGTAATGCGTACTGAAACTAAATACGAAAGACGGAACATTTGTACATACATATGCGCTTAAAGGCGAACGAGTCAGGATGGGGTTGATGAAGATCATGTAGAACCATTTCGATGTAAGGTCTAACGTCGATCAAACCACAGCCCGTGAATCACATTCGAACCACCATTCTCATATCCCTACTAAACGCTCCACATTTTTTTTGTTAACGTGTCGCTGAAGATGAGAGGGGGATAATGATCTATTATTTTTTATTTATTTATTTATTTAATTTATTTTTTACAGTCTGTTAGACTTATATTGCAACAAAGATTTAACATTCTTATAATTAGATTTTAGATTTTATTGCCCAAATAATAGACATAAGAACGATTATGAGAAATGTAAACATAACAAAACTGTCAAAGCTAAACTTCAAAATTGCCAGATGAATGTACGTAACCAATAGTTATTCAAGACACCAACCATTATATCAGTATAGACACGAATTGACATGGCCACTATGAAAACGCCCACACTGACATACGATAAAAGAATCGGTGGTCACATACCACGAGGCTAGAAAAATATATTTCCTTTTTGGAATTGGACACAGAGTGAACCACACTCATCAGCCCTCGCAAGAACGGAAATACAACCAAGTAATTAAAGTGGATTAAAAGCTTGTATTAAAAGCTGACGACATTCGGGGAGTCGATACTCACCCCTCAGTGGAAATTAATAGAGGCAAAAGGTGCCGTCACATTCCTTCCGGCAAATCCCCAGTCATGTTGTTGCGTAGAATAAAGAAGTTGTGAGCATCAAATCTGGGCTATTCATTTGACAACAATTGAGTCACCATAAGCCGGTAATACAAAATCATTACACGTAAGTCAGCCACTTTCTTGCCACCATCCATTGGAAACGAGCTATCCATCAACCGTAAATAAAGATTCCTGTTTGGACCGACAAACCAATGTCAAGCAAATCATTGGGTAGTAACGAGAACTCGATACTTTTTTACAAGTACTGAGTAAAAATCGCGAAGGCCGAAAAGTACCTAAAGTTAAGAACTTTTTTAAGTTATTTTTTAATTTTTTTAATTACCCAATCAATATTGTGGCGAAGGTTCGAATATTAACTTCAATGTCCAATATGAATGTTATGAAAATGAATATAAAGCTCATTTACTTCAATACTGTCATAACTGAAAAACCGAAAACCCGCGAAACACACCTTTAAAGTTTTTTATTCACATATCGTCACCCTCATGGCAGAAGCATGAATGTGCAAATTTATCAGTTTTGAGTTATTGGGTTGACTAGGTTAACTTTGTTATACCAAAACCCAGAATACCATGCGTACAAGGAAAGCACATATATTACAATCAGGGATCGGACTCCAAAAATGGAGCATATTAAAAAAAAAATGTGGTAGATCTCAGGTTTTAGATCAGCGGTCTGCATTCTAACACATTCAGATTATTCAATAAGTTAGGCTGTGTGCTTTAAATGTACTGCTCAGCTGCCGCTCTTCGTATACGTGTGAAAGACACATTTTTGTTCAGAGAGCGCTCAGTGAGCTATGGCCTGCCGACCACTGTTTTAGATCAAACTTTGTACAAAAATTAAACAAATTCTGCAAGGTTTCACCTAAATTGCAAACTTTTTAATTCGACTTTAAGAAAAATTTTATTTTAGTATAATAAAGTGCAAGATTGAAGTTGCTAAAAATTGCCTTGAGTTTTGGCACTTTTTTGCTTGACGGTGTAAAGTAGTTTTTTCCATATCAAGATATTTTTCGAACATATTTTAAGTGATTTCTGCAACCTTGCGGAGTGCTGCCAGCTTTTCTTTTTATAACATCTCGATGTAGCGAACAAATGTTGCACGTTCCAGAAGCTACTTAAGATTTACCGATATTGAGAATTCTCGCGTAAAAGGAAACAACGCCTCAGAAACTTTAGATGCACTTACATTTGCTAATCTTTCACAAAAATCGCAAAAATCGGCACATCTCTTGGAACATCGCTGACTCGAAATTTCTTCCCTGGTCAGAGTGCAACTCTTTATAGGGCATTCGCACGCGGCGATTTTACAGGCAACAAAAGTTTAATACGAAGTTGAATGAGAAGTTGAAAGTGAAAAAGTTGCCATCCCTATTCAGACGAGGCGATTTTCGATTCAACACGACTCGTTATTTACATTATTGAAAATGAATTTAAATCGCAAAATTTTATCAATTGGCGTAAATTTGGTAAGCCAAGCGTTGGTAAAAGTGCTTTTAGCGAAGCTGATAGTAAAAAAGTAAAAAAGAAATAAAGTATGTATACAGAACAGAGTTGGCATTTTTGGTGCAATTGTACTTGTTTGATACAATTTCATTTTCAATATACTTTCCTACTACGCAGTACTTTTTAGTAAACTTTTGTAATGAATACTAAAAATATATAGCTCTGAAAATTCACAGCAAGAAATTTTTTGTATTCTCTTTTGTTCGCCTGTTCGTATTTACCTTTGTAAGTTTTGAAAAATGGCTTGAACGAACCAGTATAATATAGCCTAGGCAAATTTTTAAAGAAACTTTTCGATACTAA
Source organism: Rhagoletis pomonella (assembly GCF_013731165.1). Classification (NCBI taxonomy): domain Eukaryota; kingdom Metazoa; phylum Arthropoda; class Insecta; order Diptera; family Tephritidae; genus Rhagoletis; species Rhagoletis pomonella. Next base: position 45,470 of record NW_023459393.1, on the reverse strand, counting down.
GTTTTATTAAAACAAAATGTCGAAGTGAGCTTCATATAGAAACAAAGTCTTCGTTAGTTATAAGAAGAGATTTTCTTAAATATAATATCTTTACGGCACTCACATATTGACAAGGTTTTACTATTTATATTATTATTCTTTAATTTTAATTATCTGTTTATTAAATATAATGTATTCTTTAAGAAACACTCTATAAACCCAAGATTAAATCTTCCATCCAAAAACCAACATACTTTCGTAAAAATTTCGAGCTTTATTAATATTCTTTAGTTTTTAGCCCATTCAATTTTAGTATAATAAAGTGCAAGTTTAAAGTAGCTGGGACTTACCGTTGAACTTGGCATTTTTTTTTTGTCGACGATGTCAGCCATTTTCTTCCATACGAAGTGTGTTCGACGATTTTTTATATGAAGAAAATTAGCAACACCTTCATCAAAGAAATCTCAAAAAACTTAGTTATATTAAAATTTAATGGGCTAAAAACACTCAAAATAAATCTAGGAAATCGAATTAAAAAGCTCAAAATTTTTACGAAAGTGTGTTGGTTTTTTTTAATGTTGCACAAAGTTTGAACCTTGGATTTGTACGGCTTTTCTTAAAATATAAACCGTATTTTTACAACCAATAATTAAAATTTGAGTAATATTAAGATAAATGGTCAAATCTTGTCGTAAAGTTTGATAAGCACTTGAAATGCTATAAAAATGTCACATTTTAGTACTGAATCCAAAGAAAAAGTCTTTTATCCATTAATAATAACATAAATATGCTTTTTGTTAAGATGTATACCTGAAAATGTGTGCATACATATTTGCGTTAAATGCAGTACATGTGCACGTCGAATCAATTTGTAAAAGTGTAAAATACGTAAACGTATGTACATAAACAATAAAACTTTCTCATGAATACTATAAAATCATTGGTCTTGAAGGGAATGTACTAAGAAAATATATGAGCGAATTGAAAAGTGTTTACAATTTATAGCCGAAAAGTAAATTTTTTGTATAGATTTCGTACTGAAGGAACAATTTCATTTCCCAACACTGATACAGAATGTAAACAAACACAGGGTTGCAAGGAAAAAAAGTTGAACGAGCTCAAAGTTGGGTGGCGACCACTTTTGTTGAAAGCGATTAGTTGAAAGGCCCTTCCGACGAGGCGATTTTTGCTTTCAACTAAAAGTTGCCTGAAAAATCGCCTCGTGCGAAAACCCTATTAGGTACACCGTATCTCGCAACCCAATTGTAGGTGAATCTCCACTCCTGTTTTAGCTTCCTGGTTTGGAATCGGGTTTACCTCCGGCCATTTGCCGAAGTAGTCCATATTCACAAGGACGTATTTGTTTCCTTATACCCTCATAGGAAATGGACCGGATACATCCATAGCAATCCGCTCGAATGGTGCACCTGAGCTGTACTTCTTCATCTGGCCTTGAATTCTGGATTTCGGCCCTTTAGCTGAAATACACTCCGCGCAGTTAGCAATCCACTCTGCGGCCGATTGCCGGCAACCAACCCAATAGAACCTTTGCTTGACCTTCTCCAGGGTCTTCGTGATTCCAAGGTGGCCTCCACTGGGACCATTGTGGAATTGCTTCAGAATGTCCGGAGCTCTTACCCTCGGAACTACTATTAAATTTCGGGAGCCCTGCCCATCTTCACTTTCTCATACCCTATTCAAACAGCCAGATATCAACCTCAAGCTGTTCCATTGTGCCCAGTATGCCTTTGCTATTGGGCTCCCCACTGCAATTGGCTCCTTAGTTGGTCGGAAGGACAGACGTCTTCAGACCATGCATCAAAAGCTCCAGATCTGACACTTTCAAAGCTGTTCTTCTTTCCACTCTTCCGCTGGTGTTATTTCCATTAGCCCGACGTCAATAATGTCTTCTTTGGCCTCAGATTTTAAGCAGTGTTTACATTCCAGGCTACATGGTCGACGGGACTTGGCATCAGCATTTCCGTGGAAACTTCCCTTGCGGTGCTCAATAGTCATATCTTTGCAGTCTCTCAATCCACCTAGCTAGCTGTCCTTCTGGATCCTTGAACTGTAGTAGCCACTTCAGCGCTGCATGATCAGATCGAACACGGAGACGTTGCCCATAGAGGTACTTGTGGAAATGATTGACGCACTCCACCAACGCTAGTACTTCTCTCCGAGTTACGCAGTAGTTCCTCTCTGGCTTTTCAATCGACCGGCTATAGTAGGTAACTACCTCCTCCTGCCCATCAGTTACCTGCGACAGTACGCCTCCTAGAGCATAACATCCGTATCCAAAATGTTGCACCTGGAACGGGATAGGCTAGCATAGGTTCAGTACATAGCCGTTTCTTCAGTTTGGAGGGCCTCCTCCCGCTCCTTGTTCCAGTCGAAGGCTTTATTTTTCCTAGTAACCTCGTGGAGGTTATTAGCAACGCTGGCGAAATTCGGAACAAATCAATGGTAGTAGGTGCATAGCCCAAGAAAACTTCGCAGTTCGTGCAGGTTCCTAGCTCTTGGGCAATCCTTTACAGCTTCTATCTTTTCATTCACAGTGCAGATTCCCTCCGTTGTCACCTTGTTCCCTAAGTAGTTCACGTCCTTCTTGAACAGTGAGCACTTTTTAGCACTTAGCTTCAGACCAGCGCCAGCTATCCTATAGAAAACTTCTTCCAAATTATTCAGGTGCTTCTCATAGCTTTTACACAATTTCAAAATTTCGTGTAGATAAACATGTTTTCCAATGCATTCCCTTAAGCATATGGTCCATAAGTCTTTCAAAAGTGGCAGGAGCGTTGCACAATCCAAAGGGCATCACCGTGAATTTTAAAGATTGAATATCAACCAGAAAAACAGAAAATACCTGCTCGAAAGTGAATTTTTAAACGCCACATGAATTGAAATATTACGACCGAGTGTGCAAAAGTGTAGTCGTCATGTAATCGTTGCATCATGATTGTGACGATGAAGCCGCTATGATTGGACGACCAATGTGCAGAAAGCCTATAGTACATTTATCCATACAAAATTCGTGACCTAAATGCAACTCCATTTCTGCATTAAGAATCTAAAAGCAACCCTGGGATCTTCAAAAATTTCCACGATTCATGGCAACATTGCCTTTTCGCGTGGATAGCTATTACAGTGGATAGCTGCGTTTCAGTGATCGCCGATCGAGATTTCGTTTATTTTTTTACATTATTTGGATAAAGAAAGGTTACTCAATTTCAACATCGATGTGATGCTGATAGAAATCTGGATAAACTTGTGATCAACTCTTTGTTTTGTTTCCTAATTAAGTAAGGAAATTTTAATTGACAGTACCGACAAATGAATATATACACAAACAAATTTTCGGTTATGGTTAAAACAAATCAAATTTTTGTATTGCATTTTTGGTTTAAAATTTATTTTTCCCTTTTCAGTAGGGTTTTTTGCACATTATCTTCTCCGTGAGAATTGATCGATACGATAGTGATAGATACGGATCTAAATAAGCGACTGGAACACGGCTGTTTGTCAAAAGCATAAGATTTCGAACTCTCGTAAATGTACATTTGCTAAAAGCGATAGCATGAACGCTCTTCGAAAACATATGTTCGAAAGTGCTAAATGTTGCATTTTAAATGCAGCAAAATAGCTGCATTAACTGGTTAAATTTTCCAACACCAATTGCGTGCGATTTAACTTGGTTATAAACACGTTTTTTTCATTCAACTGGTTCAAGCCCCTTTAACTTGTTTAACTCGTCAATTTGAACGTAGTATAACACCCACAGTACAAAATACATGTGGTTGTTGTATTTTTGCTTCCACCTTGTATAAATTTGCCTTAACGAATTTTCTTTCGGAACTTTTTTTTCACTAATATGAATCGCCCAATGCTTTATGTGGGAAACAGAATGGGCGCGTTCATAAGTCGTAGCAGTTGAGTAACCGTTGGCTGTTTGTCTTAGAAACGCACAGTTGAGTAGTTACGCTCAGCCCAACAGTTGGCAACTTTCCGCCATTTTTTCCAGCGGAAAATTTTTACGCTACCTGAACTCAACGTGTTGGGCTTAGCGTAAGATAGATAGATAGATAGTTGGTTGGGTAATGCACTGCGACCGCTGGGTCTATTGTGCCCCTAGCTCATCACAACTCCTCAACCAGCCCCAGAGTGTCTAAAAACTTCATAATGGACCCCGGGGACAGTGAGTGTATGTGCTCCTCTCTTGGCCAGACGTCCCCTTGCTCCTAAGCCTCCTGCGCGCGACGGCCTCACACTCTACAAGAAGGTGTAGGGGAGTTTCCTTGACGGCATCGCAGAAGCGGCACAGGTCGCTGGACCAGATACCTAGTATATACATGTGCCCTCTTAGCCTACAGTTGCCGGTCAAAAATCCTGTAATTACGATAGTTTGTCCTTTGGAAAATTCATGAGTAGCCTGTATCTTGTCAGATTGTAACCTCCTAATAAGCTTTTCGCCTGACGTTGACCCATGGTGTCACGCCAATGCAGTTCCCTCAGTTTTCTAATGTCCCTTCTGAGCATATCCTTTATGGTACTTGGTCCCACTGCCAGAAAGGGCTCAGGTCCTATCGGGGCCGAGGAAGCAGCTAATCTGGCCAGGTGATCAGCCTCCACATTTCCTGCCACCCCCATGTGCCCTGGTACCCACATTAGTTGGATATCATTGCCCTCCGCCAGAGCATTAAGCCTCTCGACACATTCCAAAACTAAGGAGGACTTGATCTCGAATGATGAGAGAGCCATAAGTGCCGCCTGACTATCACTTAGTATAAGTATCCTTTCATTCCTATAATTCCTACTCATGTTGATCTCAGCGCAAAAACTGATGGCATAGACCTCCGCTTGAAAGATGCTTGGGCACCGAAAGCTTCAGCCTGGGGCCGTACACGCCTGCTCCAATCCCCGCAGGTATTTTGGAGCCGTAAGTGTACCACTGTATTGAGCTCGCCTGTAATGTGCCTTTCCATAATAGAGGCACACCAGGTCACCTTGCTGTAAGTGTAAGTCCTGAAATTCCTTTTGAAGATAACCTGTCTGTTGATATCGTCTCTGGGGAAAAGAGCCAGGGGGAGCTGGGCACCTAGCTTGTCCCTGTTCCTAGATGATAACACCTTGCCTTTGCCGAAGCCCTCCCTAGAAAAGCTGAGGAGGATTCGCTTTGCAACCTGTTCAACTAAGAGGTGCAGTGGCTCGAGTTCCAGCATTACCTCTAGCGCTGCCGTCGGGCATATGCGCATTGCTCCCGTAATGCACACACATGCCAAACGTTGAAGCTTAGAGAGGGTCTGCCTCACCGTTACTAAAGTAGTCCTGGAATGCCAAGCCACCGCACCGTACGTTACTATAGGTCTCACTATCATGGTGTACAACCATCTGAGGATCCTCGGAGTGCACCCCCAGGATTTGCCCGCCATAATCGCCCTGGTGGCCTTGGAGGTGACCGCAACAACATGGGTCTTCCACAGAAGCTTGGAGTCCAGGGTAAGCCCCAGATACTTAACCTCTGTGGCGACATTGATTGCGACCCCGTCCAGGGTCAGGTTCCTCATCCCCTGAAGATTTCTTTTCTTGGTGAAGGGGACTATAGCTGTCTTGGAGGGATTGATATTTAAGTCTACATCTGCGCACCACCTTTTTGCAAGGTTAAGACCTCTTTGGACGATGTCACAGAGAGTACTAGCGAACTTCCCTCTAGCAATAATCACTATGTCGTCCGCATACCCTTGGCATCAAACGCCCTCGTTAGTGAGTAGCTGTAGGAGTCCGTCCACAACTAAGCTCCACAGTAGAGGAGATAATACTCCCTCTTGCGGGCACCCTTTTGTTGTTTGTATTTGAACAACGCTGTCACCGACTTCACTTTCGGCTATCCTGGTCTGCAGTAACCTTGCTATCCAACGCCGGATGGTTGGCTCAACGTTATGTTTCTCCAGAGCTCTGTCAACTCCCGAATGGGAGGCATTATCAAAGGTCCCCTCTATATCGAGGAAGGCACAGAGCACCACCTCATCACACTCAAAGGCCCCTTGTATTTCCTCCGTTAAGGCATACAGCGCAGTGTCCGTGGATCTACCCAGATGGATGCTATGTTTTCACAAAAGGTCCTGATCTCCTTATTGTACTTTGTCAGACTGAGTATTCCTCCCAGTTCCCGGTGCGCTTTGCCCTGTTAAACAGCCTTCGAACCTCTTTCCTAAGAACCGAGAGTTCCCGTGACCACCAGGGAGGTTGAGCCTTCCCTTTAGGCTTTGACACGGGACAGCTGGACGTAAGCATCTAAGATTGTGCCGTTCAGCCTATTAACCCTGTTCTCTAACGCCATACAATCTACCTTTCTTCCCTGTACATCTATTCTTGGTAGGTTCAGTCTAAGTACCTCTTCATATTTGGCCCAGTTTGACTTCCTGGGGATTCTCTTATGGTAACCTGTCTGACAAGCAGCTCCCAGTGCAAACCGGACAATCCTGTGATCCGACAGTGAAGGCTCAGATGAGACTTTCCACTGGCCGATCAGAGGACTGGCCAGTCTGTTGCTGATCGTGATGTCAAAAACTTCCTCTCTGACCCTAGTAATGAACGTTGGTTCATTGCCGACATTGTGAATGCTCAGGTCTGCACTTATGATATATTCTAAAAGGCACTCACCCCTACGGTTAGTGTCCGAGCTGCCCCACTCCATATTGTGGGCGTTTGCATCGCAGCCTAGAATGACAGGAAGTCTTTTCCTGCGGCAGGATTCCAGAAGCTGCTGTACCTCAAGGGGCGGCACGTTGGCGTTGTCCCCCGGAAAGTAGGCTGCAGCCAAGACCACCTCCAACTCCCTGCCATCAACCTTCAAGGTAGTCTGGACTGCTACCAGGTCCTGTGTAAGAAACTCTGTAATGCAGAAATAATTAATATAATTTTTAGCACTACACACGCTCTGGGCCTCTCGCAGGAGAGGTCCCAAATTACCTTATTGTTATTGTGGTTAAGGCCCCTCACCTGGCCGCCGAGGCGGCCACCGCGTGATGCAGATTGACCTGGGCTGCTGGTGTCTTCATAATTGGGGCTTGTCCTCGATATCCGAGAGCCGCGCGTCGCCCTCGCTTCCTCTATCGAGTTCGAGCCTGCCAATGTCAGCTAGGAGCTCCTGTGTGGTGCGCACGTAGTCGAGGGCTTTTGGCCCGGAACTCACCGGAGCTGGTACCTGTGCAGGTTCTGTTGTCTGGTTGGCTGGTGCCAGTGCCTGTTCTGACAGCGGGTTGGCTGGTGGGGCCGTGGTCGACTCTGTCGCTGGGGCCGCAGTGGAGTCAGTTGCCGCGTCAACACACATGCCTCCTTGCTGCCTGTCTTCTTTTGTCGCCAAGGCCTTACCGAAACGTAGCTGTACCGGAAATTTATGTGGACTCCGGCCCTCTTTATGCTGACGTACGACGCCTCGTCGTTGCCAAGGTTGAGCCTGAGCCCGTTGTCCTCAGCGTCGAACGACACCACCTTCCACGCAGCCGTGTGGACACCCTCGTTCTGGGCCTGAATAAGCGCCAGCACGAACTCAGCCGATTTCTCGGCGCATCTAGAGAAGAACACCGAGATCGTGTGCACCGGCGGGATGTCCTCCCCCCTTTTCGTGCATAGCTCGGGTCCCTTCCACCCTTCAATAGCAGGTGCCTTTTCTGCCAGCCAGGCTGCAGTCCGCTCATTCTTGCAGTCCACAAGGAGCATGCCTGATCTGAAGAACACCCCACAGAACACCAGAGGGTGCCTCCACCCTTTTAGGACCTCGTCCATAATCACATCCTGGAGTCTGGTTAGGTCCTCCGGGCATAGAGCAGCTGCAGGGTAGTCACAGGGCAGCACAGCCACCCGGATGCCTTTGAGAGCATCAGAGTAGCTGGGCTGCTGAGTGGTTCCTTCCTGAGGCTGACCTTGGCCCGCAGACCATTCCAGGGCCCCTAGACTCTGTCTGAGGGGGGTGTAGGCCCCCCTCCCCGCTGTCGCTTGGAGGCCGGTGGCTCCGGTGGTGTAACCTGTAAGCTGGTTCGCTTTGCTGGACGTGTGGAAGTTGCTGATGGGTTACCTATGGGCTCGCCGCCTCTCCGCCAATAGGCGGGCGCGGGTCTCTGCTGCTGTTGCCCGCCTCTTTGCTTTTCAGCAGGCGCGGGTCTCTGTTGCTTTTGCCCGCCTCTCTGCTTTTCAGCAGGCGCGGGTATCTTTTGCTGTTGCCCTCCTCTCTGCTTATCAGCAGGCGCGGGTAGTTCACCTGAGTTGCTGCCATGCTGCCTAACAGCGGTAGCAGCCCTATTGCCTCTGCGCTTGCGCTCTTCGCGCTCACGTTCCTCGCGCTCCACCTCCTGCCGTACTTCCGCCATAGCGCGGGCTTCATCAGCAGATTCCCCTGCCGAAGGTACCGAAGATACCACTTGACCCCCGACCCACCAAGGCCAGCTCGATGATGGCCGTGAAGGGCTCCCGGAGGGGGGGAGTGGAGGAGGTCATGTACATGCCACCCTGAATCTTGTGACGGTGTGGAGGTCCGACTGGGAGACCTACGGTGCCTAATTCCGGAACGGTGCCTGCTGCTGGAGCGATGCCTGCTCTCCGAGCGACGCCGGCCCCTGGACCGGCAACGACTCTTGGAGCGGTCACGACTCCTGGAGCGACGCCGACCTTCAGTCCGCTGCCTGCTAGCAGAGCGATGCCTGTTTTTCGGGAGTGATGCATCTGCTCCCTTGAGGCCTTCCGAAAGGCGCTGCGCCTGATCCACGCCGCCCCTGCTGGTGCTTGGCTTCTCTTCATCCCTGGCGTGTTCAATGAAGAGGGCAGCCTCTTCTTCGGTCAGGCTCTCAAGGAAGCTACCCCTGCGCCTGGTGCTTTTACCCCCGCCTAGCATGTTACTGCCGTGCGTGGCCGTTGCTGTTCTTTGCGCTGTTGCTGCTGTGTCCGCAGTAGTTGCTGTTGCTGTAGCTGTTACTGCTGTTGCAGCACTAGTTGCAGCTGTGGCTGTAGTTGACGTTGTAGCTGTCGCTGTCGCTGTTTTTGCGCTTGCTTTGCTGTTTTTGCTGTTGTTGTTTTTGTTGCTTTTATTTGTTTAGTTGTAATCATCTTGTTCGTACGACTGCCTGCTCGACGAGGCGAGCTCAGCAGTCAATTTTGTTGAAGGGGATCTTATCTGGTCCGCCGCGCCAGCGCGCCATGTCGCGGTAAGGCCACCGTTACTCCTCGATGCGGCCCGGTGTCGAAGAGGCGCCGTTATACTACAGCCGGTTTATACCCTCCTGGCTGCAAACCGTCCAATAGGCACGGTGTCGCGTCAGACCCTGGATTAGGAGGTGGCAGTTCTTGGTCACCGTTCGCCGGCAGCCCAAGTCTGGAGAAAAGGCAGCGCAGAAGCGACGAGCGCGTCAGCGATGCCCCAGACCAGAAAGGGGCTGGTCGGCGATTCAGCTAAGCCCCCGCACCAACGGCAAGGTGCCTGCCCTAGCGAGGGGGGCTTAGCGTAAACAGCTGATCGAAAAGACTTACGCCGCTTATATTAAATTTAAAGCCGCTTTGTTAGGTGGCAGTTGCAAACCAATTTTTTATATTTTATATTACTGGCGTGATAAAGTAACTAAAATATTTTATAATAATACTACGTTCCTAAATATATGTTTTTAAGATGTTTGCTATATAATTTTAAACTGTTTAATTCATTGTAACGTTGAACGATTTTTTCAACACGGCGGCCACTCAGCGTTGAATTCTAAATAGTATCGGCGCAACGATCTCTATTTGTTGCAATTTCATTTGTTTACATTAAGCAGCTGGTCATTTGGCAGCATATTCATCAAGCCGTTTCTAAGACGTAATTGTTGGGTTCAACAGTTGCCAGCAGTTTCGTAGCAGATGAGCTAAACAGCTACGTCTTATGAACGCGACCAATTGCAGTGGTAAGCGGGTAACGGGCTGACGGGTACAGGCTGTAAAAACTAGAACACATTGAATGGCATGAAACTACAGAGAATTGCGACGGGGTCGGATTTTTTGCCGTCGGTTATTTTTTCGGCGGGAAAATATTTAGATTCATTTCTATTTTTCCCGTCGGATCGAAGACTCGGGGTTACTTTTTTGACCATTACATATGAATTTGCTTGTTTACAAACAAAAGCAGCAAACAATAAGCAAGCAATATTTATTAAATTTGAGCAATATAATTAATTTAAAACGAGGTTCAGTTTTGATAGAGGAAGTGAGATCTATGAGGTGTATCTACGACTTATCTCTGAAGGACTACCAAAACGTGCAGAAGAAGGACCAAATTTGGGAGGAGATTGGGAAAGTGGTAAATGCAAGCTGTAAGTATTATGAAGTGCGTAATGTGGGAGGAAGCTTCACGTTCGAAACAGGTCATGTGACCAATGTGAAGTACAAGCTGAACCTCGTCACAGGCGCCGTGCTGTAGATCTGCTGTGGGACGAATTTTATATGGCTAATCTCTTGTTATAATTACAGATTAGGGTGTTAAGCTCGAAAATGAGGATAATCTACTTATATGTGAACCTAGTATTACTTTGGTTGACCGACTAGATTCGCTTGAATAATGAAAAAGGAATACGGATAACGTTCGTTTGAGAATTGAAATGACGTTCGCCTAAAAAATTATACAAATATTTGGTTAAGAATAAAAGAAAATCAAACAGCCGTGCTCCTATTTTCACAAACTTTTGCGATTTGCGTTTTTGTAAAAATTGTACGTTTTTATTTTTGGGTATTCCTGAATTCGCAACTTTTTGTTATCGATAAGTTCCATTTTCCACATCGTTTCCAGCATTCTTAAACTATGTTCCCATTGGCGTAATTTAGAGGTCAATCTTAATTTACGCATAAATTAAGTACAAACTAAGTAATTTCGCCTTGTAAAGTCTCTCAGTAATTTAAGTTGAAAGTGCGTAGTTTATCTGAAACCAAGAACCAAATCACGAACAAATCAGTGTCGGCTCTAATTTTATCGATAATAATCGAAAAAAGTATTGTCCCATAACTGATATGTCATTGTGTTTGGACGTTTTTGTTTTTAATAATCGCGCGTGGTAGTTTGTAAAATCTTTCCAGAAGCTTTCTCTTTTGATCACTCATCTAAAATCTAAAAAATTACCACAAACAACTCAGAATATAAAAATATACGCAATTACTCACATTCGCGATCTCTTTTGGTTAAATAAACAATAACACAGGGTTGCTACAAAGCTGTCAAGACAAATAAAGAATCACGTGTATGAACGTACTTAATTTAGTGAGGTATTTTAAACGAAACTAAGTATTTTAGGTTGGTAATGTAAACATAGTTTTAAAAGCCATCCCTTGAAGGTATGCAACAATTATCGCACACGTATCGTCCACACCAAAACGTAAATCTTCGTTGCTTCGCAAGGCGCATCAATTACAGGTGGTAGCGATTGAAGCCATGCTTCTTCTTATGAGCACGCTTCTGTCAAATTTTCCCCTGTTTTGCTTTTTTTACATATCCGCGAATACATACACATATTCGTAAATATATACCCTGCAAACAAATGCTCCCGAAGTCTTTAAGAGTATCGGAAATTTGTTACGATTATTTTAGGAACCTTTAAGGAAAAACATATGAAGCGGTTGACAAGAACTTGTAAAGAAATTTCTGTACGATTTCTTAAAGAAAGTTCATAAAAAAAATTGTGAAACCTTTCAGAATTCTATGAAATCCTGGTGTACAGGGTATACATATACATACGAATATGAATAGATAAAGAAGATGCTGATGACACAAGGAGTTCATACCAACGGTAAATGTTGTTTTTGTACGATTGCTACAACCTGTAATTATTGAATCATGGTTGCTTCGATAAATTTTCGTTGCCTAAAACGGAGGTGTGTATAGTAAATGGTGAATTAAACAAATAAAATCAACATAAAAAGTGAATTCTAGGGCGCCAAAAATATCGCAAAATATAATGGACATAATCAAAAATAAATTTAAACTAAGGTAGCTTGTTATTTATGTTAATTTTGCCTTTTACTTTTCATTCCACCGTCTCATCCGCAACCGATTTGAAACCGCAAAAATTTTCCGATTTGCGAATATTGGAGCACGTAATTTTGCTATTTGAAAAGTAAAACGCAAAATATTTGCGATTCTGAAAATGGGAGCACGGCTGAATGAATGGTCGCGTTTGTATCAGGGATGGAAAAATAGGTACAGTTGTACCTATTTCCGACTTTTTTGAACCAAAAGTTACATTCGATACACTCAGCTCAATTTAGGTACAAATAGACGATAGCCAAATAAATATCCCTATTTAATACCATGTCCCCACCACTGCTAACCACGTAGTTATGGCTGTTGCGTTGGTTATCTCGATAACCCCCTTGAATTTGCGTGGTTTCGACATATAAAAATGACAGCACTCAACCATTTCACTGAGGTGGTTAAAAAAACCCAACTCAAAACCACGTCGAAAGTCTGATACAACCCTGTGTTTACGCGCCATCTGTGGCTCATTAGCGTTAAAATTGAAAAATATGTTCCCTACCAGTGTTCGGAGTTCACTCCGATCAAAGTCGATTTACTCCAGTTTTGGAAAAATTGAAATCTGCCCCTCTACTCCGCTTGACTTCAATTATGCTCCGATTTCACTCATGTTCTTCCCCTCTTCGGGCCCGGTTTTTGAGTGTTCACTCCGGGTTGCAGTAAAAATTGAAAATTAAACAAAGTCTCCTTGATAAAAAGAAACTGGTTCTTAAAAATGACTTAATAAAGCTACTTCGTTATTTTTTGATATATGGATGTAGAACTTGATGTATGCAGAACTTTATTTCAGTTGTTAAAAACATATGTAGAAAGAAATTTTTCTTTAAAAAAGGGTCTGTTAGATATATTTTATTTATTAAAAATACTAAAAACTTCCTAAATATGTAACAACAATTACTGTCGAAAATGAAAATAAAAATTCAAATCTTGTACTGAAAATTGCGTTTTTGATTCGGTTTTTGATACGATTTACTCCTGAATCGAGTTTTAGGAGTCCGAACACTATCCTCTGCATTTTAACTGTTTTCTAAACCTCAATCCGTAGTGTGGACAGCAATTGTTCTTTAAAAATGGGTCTGTTAGATATATTCTATTTTATTGAAAATACTAAAAACTTCCTAAATATGCAACATATTATCTTTACATGAATAGGAAATATTTAAGTCAAACAGTTAATGTCGAAAACCTGAATCCACTTTTAGGAGTCCGAACACTGTTCTCTACATTTGAACTGTTTTATAAACCTCAATCCGTAAAGCTTGATATAGGCCCTGTGCCAATCGGTAACTTTTTTCTCCGTGGTGAGACGGGGTAGAAAAATTTGCTATGGTGTACAAATAAATTGAATTTTGCTGTGCCAAATGCAGAGTAAAATTTTGACAATTGAAAAACCAAACAAACGCTCGTGCGAAAGCTTTATTTTTGTGTGTTGCTGAAATTCTTAAAATTTATATTTATTTTATAATTTGCAAGTAACGTACGCTTTTTTTATGCTGTTTCAGCTTTCATTTTCATGTTCACTCCTTATTACCACCAAGCAATATTATGTGTATACATGGTTATAAGCTGTCAAAATTTTACCTAGCCCCATGAGCTAGGTAAAATTCTGACGTTCTTATTCACCACGAGAAATGTCAGATTTTTACTTTGATCCGTCAAAATTTTCTCTTTTCTATCATTTGGCACAGGCCCATACAGTTCAATGCGAGCTCGAGCGTGTACGTTCTCAAATGCAAAGAATTCCATTTGCGGACGCTCACACACGTCTGTCAAAAATTGTCGTTTACATGCGAATGCTTTGCATACGCACGCAGTTGAGTGTGAGCTTGGAAAAAGGCATATTATGCATTTTAAATTAGTTTTTATTCTATAGTTCTGAGGCCCAAATTCACAGTGCGTAGTTAACTACGGACAAGAGTTTCAACTACTGATTTCTGTATTCATAGTATAAAGTTAACAATAGTTGAAACCCTGATATTCTCATAGTTAAACTCAAATTAAATAATTTTTTTTTTGTGGAATGAAATCCATATTTTGACGCAAGAAAAAATGTAGGAAAAACGTTACAAAATAAAATCAAGTTTAAAAATAAATGTTAATATTTATTTAAAACATGTTTTCACACAGTACAAGCTCAGAATCTGATACTAAAAGCGATGCAGAAATCGAACAAATCTGGAGCTTTTTATTACATCGACGTGAACGTGTATTCAACAGACATCCCTGCTTATTTCAGGCGTATAGCACAAAGTAGTAAGTAAAGAAGCAGTTTGGCAAGTAATTGAATTAATTCGACCATCAATATCTTCGAAAACCAATTGGTGAATATCCTTTATAATAATAATATCCCAACGGTTTTTACCCTCCATTCCCGCACATCCGCACGAGGGGCGCAGTCCGCATGACGTACGGAACCAATATTTTAAATTTTTGTGCCGAGTCACGATAGGCAGGAGTTTGGAGGAATTCTACCTAAAATGTTGGTAGATTATTTTCATTCAAGTTTTCTTTTAGGAATAACGCAGTTTCAGCTGAACTTATAGTTTTACTGACTTTGAGATATTATGCCACTGGTTGTATGGAACGCATGAATGGAGACGTTCATTGTTTATCACAAGCTTCTGTCTCCCGCATAGTATCAAAAGTTACCCATCATATAGCTATGCTTCGGAATGAGTTCATATTAGGACTGTGCGATTAATTGATTATTCAAAATTCAGTATAAATGTGGATACTTTTTTAAATAGGCCAAAATTTTATATTTCCTATAAAGTTTTTTTCGTTCAAAAATCGATTTTCATTAAAGATGGTAGAAAGCATTACGTTTTCTGAACGTATAAAGAATCGCTACTTAAGCGTGAAATTAAAGCATTTTATTTTTTGTGAACGAAGCAATGAACATATGAAGAGATCTCACCAAAATAGGTATAAGCGCAATTGCTTTAATTAGCTTAAAGGATGCTTTAAGCAAGATCTTAATATACATATCGTCGTTTAAAGTACAAAACCGCGTATCAACAAAAAGCAAAACCGCGTATGTGACGTTGCATAAATTATTTTCTAGAGTAAAAACACTTATATTTCAAAATGGTTCTCTTTTTTATAAAGCAATCGCATTTCTGGCTAGTATATTTCGGGACGAATAGATAAGGATTGAG
The DNA here is from genome assembly GCF_013731165.1 of Rhagoletis pomonella. Classification (NCBI taxonomy): domain Eukaryota; kingdom Metazoa; phylum Arthropoda; class Insecta; order Diptera; family Tephritidae; genus Rhagoletis; species Rhagoletis pomonella. The sequence continues at coordinate 30,296 of NW_023459393.1, read as the reverse complement.
CCAAGAGCTTGTGTGAGCAAATCCAATTTTTGGCAGCAAATGTCAGTTACGCGGTTTTGCAGAATAACGATACGCGGCTTTGTACCTTAAACGGCGATATACATATGTATATAAAGTAAATTATACTCTTTCTTTCTAGTTTAAAAAACTAACTTTGATTTATTTAAGGAGACTTTTATGAATTTTACTGAAAAGACTTAGGTTAGGTTAGGTTGATGTGGCAGTCGGTTCAATTTACCAACTCACTTAGACCTTTTGAAGGTCCATTGTGGTACCACTGCAGAACACGGGAACCTCGGTGACTATTCTTCAGAGAACCAATTTGAGGCTCTTATAAAGCGTAGAATCGGTTTTATTCCTACGCGTGATAGTTCCGTAAGAGAGCTAAAGAAGGGCCTGCCTAACAAGCTTGCTCTCCTCTTGGCCAAAGCTGGGCAGATGCAGAAGAAGTGCTCTACGGTTTCTTCCTCTTCCTCATCTCTGCAACTTCTGCAATATTCGTGGGAGAAAATTCCTAGTCTTGAAGAGTGCCTGCCAAATAGCCAGTGACCGGTTACACAAGCCGTGACCTTCGCAATGTCCTCTCTTGAGAGGCACAGCAACTCTTTCGTCTTTTTTCTTTTCTATTTGCGGCCAAAGCAGCCTGGTTGTTCTACATGTGCCCTCCTCTAGCCATGACCTGTTGGCCTCTTGGATCATGCTATTTCGAAGTTCTAATTTGCAGGTTGCCATGGGTATCCCAATAGTGCCCCTGTTTTCACATAGGGGTAGATTCGTACCTTTCCTGGCTAGCTCATCAGCCCTGCAGTTTCCTTCAATATCTCTGTGTCCCGGAACCCATATGAGGCTGACCTTGAACACGGTGCTAATATCGTTTAGAGCTGCGAGGCATTCCTGCGCAACCTTCGACCTCAGCATTACCATGTTCATTGATTTAATGGCCGCCTGGCTGTCCGAGAAAATATTAATCGTAGTCTTCGTTACGGCATGTGTACTAAGGTACACAGCCACCTCTTTTATGGCTAAAACTTCTGCCTGATAGACACTGCAGTGGTCCGGAATTCGGACGGATAGTTCCAGTCCTAGTTCCTTAGAGAAAACTCCGTAGCCAACCCTATTGTCTAGCTTGGATCCATCCGTGTAAAAAATTCAATTCCCCCCGTCTCCATGGTCTTGGCGTTTGCCATTCTCCTCTAGACGGGATGCTCGTCTTAAAGAGCCTATTGAAGATTGGTTTGGGAGCGGAGTAGTCGACTTCTTGGTTGTAACTACCCAGAGTGTGAAGTATGGAAGCGTGACCAAACCGCCGATCCTTCCATAGCACCATACTTCTTAGTTTGAGCGCTGAATCGGCGGCCGCGTATTTTCCCACCAGGTTTATTGCGGGTAAATTGGTAATCACCTCCAGCGCCTTATTTGGGGTGGTCCTTAAGGCACCCGAAATGCATAGAAACGCTGTTCTTTGGACCTTACTCAATAGTTTTAGGTAACTTGCCTTTTGAGTTGCTGACCACCATACAAGTATTCCATATAAGAGTATTGGCCTGACCACCGAGGTGTATAGCCAGTGTGTAATACGAGGTGTTAACCCCCACTTGATTCCGACCGCTTTTTTGCATGTGTATAATGCAACGTTGGCCTTCCTTACTCTTTCCTCTATATTAGGTTTCCACGTTAGTTTCCTGTCTAATATGAGTCCTAGATACTTAACATTCTCCTTCAAGGATATCTCCACACCCAAAAAGATTAGCGGGGAGACAATGGGAGGCCTGTGTTTCCTTGTGAAGAGAATTGCTTCGGTTTTCTCGGGGTTTACTCCGAGGCCCCTACTCTCTGTCCAGTTCCTAAGCGTGGCCATGTTAGAGCGCAGAATCTCCATTAGGGTATTTGGGTATTTGCCTTTGACGGCAATTGCCAGATCGTCAGCATATGCTGTGACATGGCAACCCCCCCTCTCTAGTGCCACCAGCAGAGAGTTCACCGCCAGATTCCAGAGAAGAGGGGAGAGAACCCCTCCCTGGGGAGTGCCTCTACAGACCTTTCTGCTTATCGTGGTGTTGCCGAGCTTAGCGGTTACCGTCCTGCTGACAAGTATAGACTCGATCAGCACCGCCACATACTGGTCAACTCCAAGCTCTTCTAAGGCACCCGTTATGGCGCTTGCGTTAATATTGTTGAAGGCGCCTTCTATGTCTACAAAGGCAACCAGAGCGTACTCTTTGTCGAATAAACTTTTTTCCACCAACCCAACGAGCGAGTGCAAGGCGGTTTCCGTGGATTTGCCTTTCGTATAGGCATGCTGCGCTGGGGAGAGCCTACTTGTTGGTATCACGCCCCGTACATAATCATCCACTATCCTCTCTAAAATTTTGAGAAGGAAAGACGTAAGACTGAGGGGTCTGAAGTCCTTAGGGTTGGTATGAGAGGACCTGCCCGCCTTGGGTATAAATGAGACTTTTGTCTCTCTCCAGCCTAGCGGGATGTAGCCCATGTTAAGACAGCTTCTTATAATAACCACAATGAACGGAGAGATAGTACCCCGTGATTGCTGTAGCTCTACCGGGTGTATTCCATCAAGTCCCGGTGAGACCAAAAGTCTTAATAGCCCATTCAATTTTTTCGTTTGTAATCAGTCGGTTTCCCAGATCAGATAGCCCCCCCTTCATTCTGGGGGTCATTCGGTTCCACCGGCTTATTTCCAGGGAAGTGCGTGTCCAGGAGGAGACCAAAAGATTCCTCGCTCGTCGTAGTCCATGAGTTCCCTTGACCCTTGAGATAGCCAAGGTTGCATGGCGACTTTGCGAGAATTCTTCTTAATCTGGCCGCTTCCGTGGTTTCCTCAATTCCCTTGCAGTAACTTTGCCAGGATTTACGTTTCGCATTTCTAACTGCTTTTTTGTATACTTTCAGATCAGCCTTGTAGGCTTCCCAGTCCTCTGCTGCTCTCGTGGCTTTGGCCTTGTTGAACATTGACCTATTAGATTCACGTAACAAGGATAATTGTTTCGACCACCAAGGTGGTTTGCTTTTTCCCCTGTATCGAACAACCGGGCACCCGGCTGACAAAGAACTATTCATGGCTTTAGTAACCTGATTAACCAACCCCTCCAGCTCCACCTGCGTGGCGGGGTCTCGGGGAAGTATCTTTGGCAGTAAAGTCCTTAATTTATTATTGTAAACCCCCCAGTCGGTATTTCTAACATTTCTGAACTCCCTTACTTGGGGGGTCTTAAGATCTATTTCGAATTCAATATAACGATGGTCAGAATACGATTTTTCCTTCAGTACTCTCCATCTCTTGATTTTATGGGCAAACATGTCTGAAGCCAGGGTTATGTCCAAAACTTCCTCTCTACTCTTTGTTATGAAGGTCGGCTCTGAGCCTAAATTCAAGACACTAAGTTTGTTCCCTAGAATGAAGTCTAGTACCGACTCACCTCTAGCATTCGTGTCCGTACTCCCCCACATCAAGTTGTGGGCATTAGCGTCGCAGGAGGCAACCAGTGGTTTGTTCTTGAAGGCTGCTTCCTCGGCCAATGTCCGAAACCCGTCTGGTGGCACGTCCTTGTCATGGGCCATGTAGGCAGAGGCTACCCAAAAGCTGGTTTTGTCCAGCTCAATGCTTGCCACTACCAGATCGCCGTCACTAAGCTGTGGGAGCAGGAAGATGTTTAAGTTGTTCCTTGCTAATATGCAAGCTCGAGTCTTACCTGCATTTTGTGCGGCAATAAGCTTAAAGCCCTTCATCCCAAGTCCGCAGATTTTATTGCCGTGTATCCACGGTTCCTCGATGAGGGCAACGTCGAGTCCACCGGCAGCCAGGCGGACCTCAAGGTTCGCAGACGCGAGTTTAGAGTGGTGGAGGTTGATCTGGATCAGCTTCATCAGAATCTGTCCGTTTTACCTCCACCATCGTGACATCCACGTCCGCCTCTTCGATCTCCTCACCCTCGGTGTCATCGGCGAGGAGGTCTTCTTCATAGAATAATGGCCCCAATCCGGATAGCCTCTCCGAGTCAGATGAGCATTGGCTGCTGGGCAACCCTTCTTCACCACCGCTGCGCAGGCCGGACTTGTCGCTCTCCTCACTAAGGTCCAAGCTCGGCTCGTCGCTGCGGTAGATTCGAATGGTTGCGTCATTGAACCCGAATCTCACCGTCCAATCCTTTTGCGCCAGTGGGGCTAGCGATTCGGCGTTGAGGATCAGCAACACCTGCCTTCTATTCTCTACTGGCTCCTCTATCTTCCCTACCCTCCAATTATGACTTGGCAGGTCCTTATTACAGGATCTGAAGATCCGCTCAATTCTTTCAGGCTCGGCGGGTCTGGCCGGAATCCAAACTCGAGCCCTCGGTCTGCTAGGAATGTCTTCCTTGTTGACGGCCTCGTGCTTGGCTCCCGGCCAAACTTCACCTACCTTACTAACGGCCAACCTATAGAGCTGGGCTGACCTATGGTCCTCGCAGGCGATGAGTTTAGCTCTACCCTGATACCATCCGGAATCATGGCAGAGAGGAGGAGGTCCAGGATTTTCGTCTAGGACTTGGAGGTAGATTTCGGCAATCGCTTCCTCCACCAACCTCCACTTCTCTTTGGGGATAGTCCCTTCCTCCTCCCCTCTGTCGATGATTGCCAGTACCTCACCGCCTCCCTTCACTACGTCCCTGAAAGTGGGGTATTTATGGCCACCTGTTCTTGGTCTTTTGGTGACCCACCCCCTGCCTGTTCAGCAGACCGCTGCCTTTTTGGAGCAGCGCCTGCCGGTCTTCCCAAGCTGGCTACTACTCCCCTCGCCCACTCCAGTGACCTAACCTGCTCCTCCGTGAGCTGCTCTGTCGGCAGGTTCCCGGACTTGTTCACGACCCTCATGGCCGCCTTTTTGTCATAATAGGCCTGCTTCGAGGGGCGGTCATGTTTAGCCGACCCCCCCAGGCCTGTGTTTGCAACTTTCCTCGAGCTGCTCGGAATGTCGGCAGCATCCTGCCGGGTTATTTTCGAAGCAGGTGCCGAACCCCGCCCTTGGGTTGAGGTGTGTGTGGATTGGGGTCTGACTTCCCTAGGCGGAGCTGACGCTGCAGCTCCAGCCATGAATCGGTTGGAGACCGGTTTGCCCAAGCCTCCTATGGTACTCGTACCAGGACCAGCCCTACCGCTTAAGCCCCCTCTAACTCCTGTCACTGGCGGTCCGATAAATGCCCTGCTCGAGGCTGTAGCATTAATTGGAGCCACCCCTGTCGGTTTTTTTGGAGGGCCGTCCTCCTTGTTGTGTTGTTTTTTTTTGTAGTAAATTGCGCTCATAATTTTGGTCCCACGAGTGTCGGACAATGGAGGTCCGCCCGCACAGAGGTCCGTGTGCGCAGGTAAGGCTTGATAGAACCGGAGGTCGCCAGGTATCCGGAGCACTCCGTTCGAGACTGGGCTATTTGTTAATCTGGGTACCCAGCCAGGCTGAACATCAGCACGGGTCGTCTAACACCTTGTTCCAACCCAGAGCTTTTTTAGAGAGGTTTGCTCCTCCATTACCTCCATAGGCCACGATCAAAAACCATTGCCATATAACTTAGCTATTGAGGAGCTTAAGCACATAGCACTGATTTCTGATCTTAGCTGGACACCATTCTGACATCGTACAGAACCTAAATTGTAGTGGCCATTACCAGTCGGCACCCTCGTGGAGGGTTCAGCCGGAGGATTTTCGCCGACCTGAAGACTTTAAATACACTCTAAAATTTTTTTGTTTATTTGCGCATATTAAGAGAGGTAACCAGTTTTCTCTTTTGATGTGTGCAAATTCGCACGCCGTGTAATAAAATTAATCATTGCCGGTTTACTCTTACATAACAAATTTGTCGCAAGAGCAAAATTACACATAACATGTTTAAAATAAAGTAACGTTTATTATTAGTAGGAAATGAGTAGTCCACTTGCAAACAGCGTTATGTGATTTTATAATAGAAAGCCATAAATTTGAAAAAGGTACTACGACAACAAGTAACATTTAAATTGAATCTTTTTTATTATTACCTGAAAATTTGGATAAATAGGAGCCTTGTAAAATTGTAACATAACATAACATGTCATAAGATAACATTAACAGTCTATACGACCTAAAGCAGCTTTCTAAGTTCATCACAAGGTTGATACTTTTGAAAGTTCATAAATAAGTATGATAGCGACTTTTGGAAGAAGACTTAACATTTGATGCTATTTTTTCAAAATATAAAAAGATTTTGCACTCTGTTCTTAGTGGACATGAAACTACTTTAAATACTGGTACGTAATCCGCCAAAAACTAAGAATCGAAAAAATTTTACATAGCGCACTTTGCAAGTAGTTTGAAAATTTGTGCAAATTTAAATATTCTATATATGTGTATATTTTAAAGATCTGAAGTTCATAATCAAATACTGAACATCTTATAAGTATATTTATACAGATTCTTATTGAAAAATAGATACTTTTCAGAAGTAGTTTTACATACTCTTTTTAGAGTGTACTTGCTATTTATTATATTTACTTTGCAAAATACTTATGCACAAAAAATGTTCTTTATAAATGGAAATTACAACTGTTTCATTTTATGCACATGTATTCCAAGTCCTTAAGATGGGTTAAATTATGTATTTTTCATGAAAATGTGAAATTATGAGATGTATATGTAAAAAAAGAAAATTGGATACATTTGGATACATTTTTGGCTTGGTCAGGGATACATTTCCTTGAGACGGCGTGGTAACACTGTACAGAGGCTGTGTGCCAATCGGTAACATTTTTCTCCATGGTGAGACGTGGTAAAAAAATATACTATGGTGTGCAAATAAATTGAATTTTGCTGTGCCAAATGCAAAGTAAAACTTTGACAGTTCAAAAAAGCCAAACAAACACTCGTGCGAAGGCTCTATTTTTATGTGTTGCTGAAATTGTTCAAATTTATATCTATTTTGCAACTTCCAAGT
>NW_023459393.1:18634-23240 GCF_013731165.1 Rhagoletis pomonella | reverse complement strand
ATTAAATACTAGGTCTCAGCAAAATCTTGATATCATTATGTGATAACTCTAAAAGATAAGATTTAATACTTTTCAAAAATTTAGGCAAATTTCTAATGAGTCGTATATTAGCAGGCAGAACATTGAACAACTTACAAGATACAATGGTGAAGAAGTTACTCAAATGAGTAGTACGATATGTCGGAACAACGACCAAACCCTGAGTGTTGGTCCTCAGACAATAATTTTCCGACTCCAAAGTATGTAAGTAACCGCACCGAATAAAAAATATTTTTAGTGTCTTATAGTAATACAAGTGTCTTACCGGCAAGATTCCCAGGCTCTTAAATAGCTCCATGGAATGGTGAAACCGATTCGCATTACAAATTTTCCTGATAACGCATTTCTGCACAGTTAAAAGGGGCTGAAGCTTATTCAAAGATGCACCACCCCAACAACTAATCCCATATTGAAGTTTGGAGTCGACTAGCGCGTGGTAAAGAGTTTTAAGCGTGGCGTTTGAACATACCTTTCTAAGGTTATAAAAGTGTCGAACTGTAGACTGCAAATATGTCTTCAAGCGAGAAGTGTGTGAAGACCAACATAAATTTTTATCAAGAACTACCCCCAAATACTGAAAGTCCTTCACTGTATCAATGGTGAAACACAAATCGCTACAGTGAGCATTGGAGTTGAAGGATTTCAAAGGGCAAGACAAGTCATGCAGGGCGAAACATCTACAGCTTCTCGAATGAAAAACAATATCAACATTGGGCACACTTTTCGCTTGAAGATTAAAAAACATCATCTGAGTTTTTTTACTCACTATAAGCTTATGCTTAGCGAACCAGGTCCGTAGCAGATGTATATCGTGATTCATACCCGCCACCAAATCCAAAAAACTCATTGATCCATACGCAATCGCGAGGTCGTCAGCGAAAGCGGTAACTTTACCAAAAAATGGTAGCGAAAAAATTGAGTTTACATAAATTAAAAATAATAGCGGGCCTAAGACAGACCCCTGTGGAACTCCCAAATTGATAGTGAGTGTGTTGCTTATACTATTACCAACTTTTACCTTCTGTACTCTTCCTGTTAAGTAGGATTTAAACCAGCTATGAATAAACCCACGAAAACCGACGTTATGCAACTTTGATAACAGAATTTCATGATCTACCATGTCAAATGCTTTAGTAATGTCTACGAATAGACCAGCGCAGCTCTTTTTACTATCTAAGTCACCATAGACAAATGAACAAAAGTTTAGTAAGGCATCTTCAGTAGAACACCCTGATCTAAAACCGAATTGCATCGGACTAAAAAAAATTTTGTGATCAATGAACGAGATAATCCTAGTCTTAATAAATTTTTCAAAGACTTTAGATACAGAGGAAAGTAAAGAAATTGGTCTGTAATTGTTCTTGTCTTTTTTATTGCCCTTTTTGTATAAGGGAATTACAACAGAACATTTTAGCTCGTGAGGAAAAGTTGCAGAAAATACACTTGCATTAAAAAGGTAAACAAGGATATCAACAACATAAAAAGCTACATTTTTCAAAACCTGGTTTGAAATACGATCTTCGCCACAAGATTTTGAATTGTTTAAAGACTTTATAGTTCGCAAAACTTCTAGTCCCGTAAAAGGTTCAAACATAAAACTACTCTCTGCACTTGACTCTTCAAACTTCAGGCATTTGCACGAAGATGACAAATCACTTTGTCCGATCGTAGAAAAGTGCTCATTAAAAATATTGGCTACTGCCGTAGGACTCGTAATGGTCTCTCCACAATTATTTAAGGCAATCGATGAGGTTCTTTCCTTGCAATTCCGGTTTACCATACTATTAATAACTTCCCATTCTTTCTTTGAGTTACCCTGCGAGGATATAAACTTATTGCGAAAAAATTTATCGCGTTGAAAGGCAACTTCTTTTTTTACTGTCCTACACAATTTAGCATATCGCCTATGCAGCTTATGACTTCGCGGAAGCCTACTGCACTTCCTTCCAGGTTTATTTTTTAGTTTTATTTTGCAAATGAGCGACTTATTAATCCAAGGTTTAAGCTTTAAACTTGATTTCCGTGGCATAAACTTAAAGCTTGCAGCTTCTATATGCATTTTTAAAATACTCAAAAAGCAGCTATATGCCCTGGATATGTCTCTTTCAAGATAAATTTCGCTCCAAGACTCTGAACGTAGTCTTTCCTTCAGCAAAGAGAAATTTATTCTAACTATGTTAGAAGTTAAATTCCTATTAGCATCCGGTTTCTCACATACATCATTGATACATAAACCAGTCATTTTATGGTCCGTAATTTTGAAATCAAAGTTTAGGCCATTAAAACAATTTGTAAAGTTACAATTGAAGCGACAGAATACATGATCGAGGCAAGTACCCGAGACACTCCGCGTAGATTCATTTATACAAGACGTAAACCCAAAGCTTGCCATTAAAGTTTGGTAATAATCTACTACAGCACTTTGTTGTAAGATATCTAAATTAAACTCACCTACCACAACGAGATTACTCGATTTTTCACTGCTCAGGAGTGAGAATTCTTCAAAAAAGTTTTGAACGGAAACTGAGTGTAATCTATAAACACATAAGAAAGTAAATATTTTGCCAGCGATATTAATTGAAAGCTTTAATATGTCCGCGCTTATCAAGTAATAACAACAATAATCACAATCGTACGTACTACGCACGAATACTCCTACTCCACCTGCACAGTAACGCTCATTAGTATTTGCAAAAAAGTAATAATAACGCATTTTAAAATCTTGTGTTTCATGCTTATAAATACAGATTTCTGATACAAAAATAATATCAGGATAATCTTTAAATAACTCGATATTACATAGAAGCAAGTCAAAATTTTGCCGGAGACTACGAATATTTTGGTGAACAATAACAAAGGGATTAGTAACGTAAGATAAGTGTTGCAAATCGTTAATGGGACTAGGAATGACGTCGTTTGTTTTAAGAAAATTTGAAAAATTCATAAATTTTACTTTAAAACTAAATTAAGTTTAATTAAAAAAAGATTAAATAATTTTAGTTAAATCGTCAAAAGTTCTTAAAACAACAACCCCGTCCTTATCGTTCTTTTTCAAAAGAATTTTACTATTACTAATCCAAAGGTATTTATAATTTTTTTCATTTTTGCTTATTTTCGCAGCAGCCAGCAGTGACCTGTTGAATGTAGTGAGACTCTTATTGATGAAGATCTTCCTCTTATCTTTTTCTCCAAGAATTTCACTGGTTAATTTACCTTTTGCTTTTCTTTTAACCTGTATTACTTTTTTCTTTAGCTCAGCTGAAGCGAAATGCACGCGAATAATATTTGTTGCAGGAGAAGAATCAGATTTTTGCTTAACTTTCTTTATATAGCATTTTTGTATCAGTTCCGGACCTATGGAAATGCCCATAGCTGTGCTTAAAATATGTTGTGTGCACTCTTTTGCCTTTTCGTCGGTAACAGCTGGCACTCCAACAATATCAACTGCGCTGTCCAACAACTGTTGCTCTCTATAGTTTAATATACCTTCAAGCCTGCTCACTTTTTCGCTCAGTTTCGCATTCTCTGTTTCAAGCTGCTTCACTGTGCTAAAAAATCTGCATTGAATTTCTTCAAACTCAATATTTCTTCATACAGCAACTGCATTGTAATTTCTTTAGGAAAAACACCGTTGTCAATGTTTGTTTTCTCACTTACTTGCGCACATTGAACTTGATTTGTTGATTTTATGTTTATGTTGTTATTGTTGTTGCTAATCGAATTGGCGTTGTTTGATGGTTTTTGTATTTGCTGTTTTTTGTCGCTACTTGCTGTTTGTCTTTGTTTAGTTGCTGTCGCAGTTCTGCCGGTAGGCTGTGAGTGAGTCTCCAATCCCGGACACGTAACTGCAGCTGCGGCACCTGGCAATGGCTGTAGATGTAGGGACTTACGACGCGCGAGATTACAGCCGTCGCAGCGATGTTTGATGTTGTTGGTCTTCATGTAGTCCAGAGTATCTGGATTGATTTTGGCGCACAATGCGTGGAAGTAGGCGCCACAATCTGCACACGAGACTTTATAAACCTCAGCACGGTCGACTTTATCGTTGCAAATTGCACAATTCATATTTAGCTTTATTATTATATATTTTTGTATGTAAGAGAGGAATTTTTTTGTTTAATATTGCTTTACTTAGCGCGCACCCCACGACACAAAGCAAAACACGTCCGCTCAGCTTGATATTACTTGCTGCCTCTTCTTCACTGAGCTGGCGGAACCGTCACGCTTTTCCTGTATCGGTGAACCACTTCCTTCTCTTGTCGAAACCATTTCGTCTTCATCACTCTCAACCTCTGGCCAACTAACCACTTCCGTTTCTGGTGGAATCTTCGGCACTTCCTCTAATACCAACCGTCTGCTGAAGCACTGGTTGTCGTAACCAATCCTAAGTGGCACTTTCCTGTCGCCATAGGTTAGGATCATTCCCTGGAGGCCAATCTTCATGCCTCGCCCAAGTAGAAAATCCACGCCGATGATGACTTCATCCACAATGTCTGCCACAATAAACTTCGTGTACGAGTCCAACCTGTCGATTATTACCTCGCATAGTACTACTCCTAACACTTGG
>NW_023459393.1:16418-18534 GCF_013731165.1 Rhagoletis pomonella | reverse complement strand
CTGGCTCCAGAAGTTGAAGGGCCAATAATCTCCGTCTCACAAATTGGCCGGGATGCGAGCAACCTCACTTTTGGTGGATGTGTGAATGGGCACGAGCGAGTGCTGACAGTGGATACTGGAGCGTCACATTCCATTATTCGACCTGATGTGACTACTTTTTATGTGAAGCCACTACCTGGAGCAAAGCTGCAGACTGCAACTGGTGAGCGAACCCAAGTGTTAGGAGTAGTACTATGCGAGGTAATAATCGACAGGTTGGCCTCGTACACGAAGTTTATTGTGGCAGACATTGTGGATGAAGTCATCATCGGCGTGGATTTTCTACTTGGGCGAGGCATGAAGATTTACCTCCAGGGAATGATCCTAACCTATGGCGACAGGAAAGTGCCACTTAGGATTGGTTACGACAACCAGTGCTTCAGCAGACGGTTGGTATTAGAGGAAGTGCCGAAGATTCCACCAGAAACGGAAGTGGTTAGTTGGCCAGAGGTTGACAGTGATGAAGACGAAATGGTTTCGTCAAGAGAAGGAAGTGGTTCACGGATACAGGAAAAGCGTGACGGTTCCGCCAGCTCAGTGAAGAAGAGGCAGCAAGGAAGTGGTCATGGCAAGCCAGGCAGTGTTTCCGGCAAAAGGAAAGCCACTGAACCACGTTGCAATGGTGATACGCCGGTGGCCGGAAAGGAAAGCGGCTGTGGAAGCAGTAGGTACGCTTTGAAGTATCCCGAAAAAGGTGGTCGGCAAAGGCGAGCAGTTAGCCGGAAGCCAAGGGTGAGATTATACATGTCCGGTCAATGAGGTTGACGCCGGCGAAAGAGCGAGATGCGGAAAAACTGGCCAAGTTTCAGCGTGAGGAACCGGATTTAGCAAGATGTGCTAAAGGCAGTGCAGCACGAAGGCAGGAGCCTGGGTGTCATGGACAGAGAATGCGGCATAGATCTGGCAAAAAGGGTGCCCACGAGAAGAGACATGGTCTGGTCACCACCTGTGGCCGGCATAAGCACGACCATGTGAGATGGTGCACTCCCGGAGATAAGCCGGAAGCAATGTCCAGTGACGCGTTGTGGTTCTACATGTCGCAGCAGATGAAAAGCTTTACCTCCAAGCAAAGACTTGACTGGAAAGATCCGTTTAAGATTGGCAAACGGTTGAAAGACGCAGTGCATCGAATCCAGACAATGGGGAGACCGAGGACCAAGATGAAAGTGGTCCACTTGGAAAGACTTGCAGCGGTTGGAGCGGAAAGCGAGGTGAGTTAGTTACAAGTCAGCAAGCTACGAGTAAAGTGAGCAGAGAAGTGAGTTGCGAACAAGCAAGTTATAAGTTTAATTGTGATAACAAGTTCAGTAAAGCGTTGTTATTAGTTGCGTTCCAGATGCTTCACGATAATCACGAAATTCACGATTTGCAGGAACAGCTGTTTTCCCCATTAATAAACCTTATCGGAGGTGGTCATCTGGAACGACTTCCTGTAAAAACCTGCAAATCGTGAAGCATCTGGAACGCAACTATTGCTTTAACAAGTATTGTAAAGTGTTTTTACTGTATTAGCAAGTATTGTAAATTGTTTGTTGTACAATAAAGTTAATTGTACTACAATTTGGTCATCGTTAGCATTTATTTAAAAATCCAGCGATACGAGCCGGAGGATATTTGGGAAATCCCTCAAGGTTTCGAGGATAATCGTAACGCTAATGCCAGATAAAACTTTGTAGCTTTGCGTGACATTTATAACTTTGCCAGCAAAGCGCCAAACGCAAAAGGTATGCCACAATGAACGCCAAGAAAACAATTTTGTACTGCTTTTTTACTAGTTAAAGTTGCTGTGGATTTCATATATTTTGCTTTAAAATTATCAGCAATGTAATTAAGTTTTATGTTTCTGCATGAAAACTTGAATTTGGACGAAACAAAATAAATATTAAACTGGCTGATTGTCAAAGCGCGCAAAAAGATGGGTGTTGGCCATCTTTTCGCTTCGCGCTGCAGCTTCGACGATTTATGTGGCATGCTTTGTGCATTTTCATACAAGGTTGGAGAAATATTTTTTTAGTGTTTATTGGTGATACATTATTTTTTATTGCCCAAATAATAGACATAAGAACGATTATGAGAA
>NW_023459393.1:13669-16318 GCF_013731165.1 Rhagoletis pomonella | reverse complement strand
CCAATTTGTGAGACGGAGATTATTGGCCCTTCAACTTCTGGAGCCAGCACGCGGCCCTTCCTGCTGGCTCGTTTTAGTTTAACGACTGATCGGAGTCAGGCTCGTCATCCTCAGTCCTGCGTTTACGTACTGCTGAACTGTTTGACCTGTTGGAACCCATCTTACATTCGCGTGCGAAGTGGCCTGGTTATCCGGAACTAAAACATTTCCTAGCACCATCCTTCCTCTCGGTTACACCAGGAGTATTCTTCCCTGCCATCGACTTGAGTGTTTTCAGGATCTCGTTCATCACGTCAGGTGTCGCCACTTCTACTCGATGGGCTTTGTAGGCTGGTCTACTTAGGAGCGCCGCCGTTTCACGTGTCTGAGCATATGAGAACGTTTCAGCAAATGTTGGCTTTGGATTTACATACGTCTCGCGCTTGGTATACATGTCTCGCATTCCGTTGATGAACCTCTGGATTTTTACTCTTTCAAGGTGCTCACCAGATGCGTCTCCAATTGCCAAATGAGCCAGCCTTTCAACCTCAGAGCGATTCTCCAGTTCCATCTGGTAAATCTGTCTCCTGTGCTCGCTATCATAACGTCTTTACACTGCACCCATTAACGCATCGTAATTGTTCCTTTCACAGTCGAGAATAGTCTGCAAAATTTCCGCTGCAGATCCTTTCAATGCGACGAATAACGCAGCGGATTTATCCTCCATGCTCCAATGATTTGCTGTAGCTGTCTTCTCAAACTGGAGCTTAAAGACCTGGAAAGGAATAGTGCCATCAAAGGATGGAGTCTTTACCTTGGGAGCGTTCGTCGAATGAGCTGGACGACCCAACTGCAAACCCCGGAGACGATCTTCAAGCTCATCCACCTTAGCTTCGACTTTGTCCTGTTTTTCCTTAATAAGCGCTTCGATTTTATCTTGTCGTTCCTCGATTTTATCCTGTCTCTCTCTGAGTTCCGAATTATTTTTGAATAAATTCTCTTGTAGCTGAGTAATCTTTTCATCTAACTGCGATGACATGCGTGTTTCCTGCACTTGCAGCTGGGATGAAATATGTGATATGGCACCCAATAACATGTTCATGTCTATAGCCGTTGACGCACAAGGACCCTTTCCCTGCTCTTCAAGCTTCGCTGATGTCTGCTCCACATCATTCGATGAACCAGCAACCTCTTCCTTGTCTTTGTCCTTCAAGGATGCCTCGTCGTCCTCACGATGGAAGTCGTGTTTGTCAACGTCGATGCCTTCCTTAGCCATAGCCTCTCGCAACCGTGATAGCAACTCCACTTTTCTTCCGGAGGTTGCTCAATTTCGTTTCTCCAACTCCTGCTTGAGTTCCTCAATCTTTAGATCCTGAATTTTTGCCATTTTCAGTAGTTTATCCTTCGGATTTATTTAAAAATCCCACTTCTGACACCAATTGTTACGATTATCCTCGAAACCTTGAGGGATTTCTCAAATACTCCGGCTCGTATCGCTGGATTGTTAAATAAATGCTAACGATGACTAAATTGTAGTACAATTAACTTTATTGTACAACAAGCAATTTACAATACTTGCTAATACAGTAAAAACACTTTACAACACTTGTTAAAGCAATAACAACGCTTTACTAAGGGTATTCATCAAACCTTATAAATTCATTGTAAACCGTATAAATTTATAATTGTGTAAACCTTATAAATGAACTGTCAAAATTTGTATGGAAACTCGTTTACACATTTCTGATAAATTTATCCAGCGATTTCACTGAACAAACTTAATAAACTGAAGCCAACTGCAACTCTGTCGCAACTTTCGCTATGTTTTCTTCGACAATAATCGGGATCCGCATACAAATTTTGCACGCAAATTCAACAACAACGATATGATCCTGATAGAGATCTGGTTGAACTATTATCCCGTCTGTTTGTTTTGTTTCACTGATAATGTGGCCGCAAAGTTTTGGTACCCAGCCAGCAAGAAAACGTACATTTTACGAACATTATGTTTTACGAGGGATTCTCGTATCGCCAAAAAGTTAGAGAAAAGCTCGTAAACGATAAAACAAAAAAATATAATAGAAAGAGGCTTGTAGTAATTTGTCAGCACAAGAAAAAATTTTAGTTTTGTTGACAGTTTTTCTTCAATCACAATATTTTATAAGTAAGTAGTTTGTTTAATATTCAATTTAAGAAAATTATTAAGTATGTGATTTATTGGCGGACTGGTGCAAACGCAAAGGACGATCTACCACTTTCTTTTATAATTAAACTTCTTGTAAGTAGCTACTACATATGTAATTCAAAAATACAAATTAATTTAACGAGTTTTGCAATTCTTTCACAGGCTGCGCGGAGCAACACTAAAGGATTTAAACGTTTAATTCCCCTATAGCGCTATTGGTTTGGCAACGACTGCGGCAATAAGAAGTACGGATAATAATATTATTTATTACCACTTTTTACTTAATTAAATTTTCCGATTTCCAATGGAGTTTAATCTTTCACTTTATTTTCTTAGGTGCTTTTCGTCAAAAATTTAACCCCGACGAAGAAGTTTTTATTTCCGTTTCAAAGAAGCACTTCCAATATGCACACGACCGGCAAAAAAAATTGGCAGCCTATCGGCAAGAAAGATAAAAAATAAATTCAGCTACTTTATAATATATA